>NC_047507.1:14333016-14343016 GCF_902827115.2 Pseudochaenichthys georgianus | reverse complement strand
TTGTGTCGCTGCTTTTAATTGAACTATTCATATCTTAGACTGCACTGTAACTTTTATCCATGTATTTTTTCTTTTAATGTTTTAAATTTAAACGTAATTAATTTCTCCATGACATTTATGAGAGGGACTGCTCGAAAGTAGGATATTTAGGATATCCATCGTAGCCAGGGTTTACGATCAGTTTTTAGGTGAGTTGTACTGAGGAACAAGTATCACAGCACCGACGGGTGAAAAATAGTGTTTTGGTAACACAGGGTGTTCAGGTAACACTTAAAGACTTTGTTATGGAACGCAAAGCAGAGTAGGGTGCTAGTACACCCTCCTGAGGGTCCGATTGTGGATGTCATGCGAGCAAAACATGGTGAAAACCGTCTGAAACTCCATGACATTTATGAGAGGGACTGCTCGAAAGTAGGATATTTGGGATATCCATCGTAGCCAGGGTTTACGATCAGTTTTTGGGTGATTTGTACTGAGGAACAAGTATCACATCACCGACGGGTGAAAAATAGTGTTTTGGTAACACAGGGTGTTCAGGTAACACTTAAAGACTTTGTTATGGAACGCAAAGCAGAGTAGGGGGCTAGTACACCCTTCTGAGGGTCCGATTGTGGATGTCATGCGAGCATAACATGGTGAAAACAATCAGTCTAAATTAACAATCGGGACGGAAATGTTCGTATTTCCAAAGGGAGGTTCTGTGAATAAATAAAAAAATCAAGAACCGAAATAATTGAACTATTCATATCTTAGACTGCACCTTAACTTTTATCTTTTAATGTTTATTTTATTAGCTTTTCTTTTTAATGACTGATTTTAAATGCCATTTTCTTAATGTCTTTCATTTTTTGTTTTTCTTTTAATGTTTCTTTTATTATCTTTTACTGTTTTTAAATGCCTTTCATTTTTGTAAAGCACCTTGAATTGCCTGGTGCTGAAAGGTGCTATATCAATAAACTTGCCTTGCCTTAACAGCTGATGTGGATGAAGCCCAGCTCCACTGTAACACCTGGCAGAGCCCTGTCACATCAGCCTGCAGTCTTGGCGGAAATCCACTCCCCTCCTTAAAGGATAGACTGCTGTGCATCATTTACACACATGTGTGTGTAAATGATGTGCTTGTGATCAGCTATCCTCTTCCACACAGAGATCATGTATCCCAGCTTATCGCTTTTTATTTTCCTCCCTCCACCATGCTGGTCTTTCAGTCTGGCCTCAAATTAATAGAGTGCACTCAGTGCTGATACACTTGGTAAGTTTATTCAATCACTGGCTGCAAAAAACTCCTCTGGTGAGTCCTGCCCGCTGCAGTTATAGACTGGGACACCAAGCGTCCACAGCAACATGTGCATACAAACACACAGTCACATCGTGATGGTGATAAGCTGGATCAGTGCTGACAGCTGACAGATTAATGCTATGCTCTCATAGCTGCCTGCCATTGCTGAGTAGGCTGCACAGGCATCCTTTTAAGAGTTGAAAACACACACACACATTAAAATCACCAGCCTGTGCAACTGTATTATGTCTGATCTGTCAAAGCTGTCCTACCTTTACAACGCTGGCTGTAGAGAAAGCGGACAGTTTTGGCTTCCATCCTGTCTTCGCTGCAGTATACACACTAATTCAAACACAGACACATAGACAGGCAGACAGTCAGCCATCCATCCGCCCGGCTGACAGTGACTGTTGATGCTGCCTTTGTGTTTAACAGCTGAGAGAGCAGTTTCTCATTACCACAAAGAGAAGTGGGATATCTAAATGTGTCTGTGACCACCCCGCTCCTCCCCCTGTCTCCCCACTTCTCCCTCCCTCTCTCTCATAAACACAGACCTAAACATTGTGCCACTAGCCAGCGGCTGTGTCCACTCACTCATTCTTTTCTGATTAAGCAGTTCTTAATCATAATAGATGTTTGCAAGTTGGAACGACTGATCATAACATTCATAACATAAGAGGCATCAACATTTTTTACATTCTTTGAGGAGGAGTTTTGTGGCCTTATGGCACTACAAAAACACTCGTAGACGTAACAAATAAAAACACAGTCTGTGCTAATGACCTGGTGTGGATATTTGCTTTAACAACACATGTTACTGTCTCGTGGTCTGTGTGTGTTTGTATGTAACTTCCTCATTGCACAGCGCTGTCAATAATGGGAATTGAGTCAGTGGTCTGCCTCTCAAGGCTGCAACATAAAAACCTTCAGAATGGGGCCTTGTAATTAACCCAGCACAAAAAAACACACCACGAGAACAAACATATAAAATTAAAACAAGTGCTCCTATCCATGAGGAGAAAGAAACCATGAGTTTATCAATGGGGGTTCAGCTTGAGGGGTTACAGGAGAAATGGAGAAGAAATATGACTTAATGACCCCAATGTTTAATAGTAAAATGATGAAAACACGGAGGCCATGCACTGTGCCCTGAAGCCCCTCTAAGGCCCCGAAGATTCACGTTAGCATGGAGAGTGGTTCTGGCCGCACGCTCCATTTATAAAATATATGGCTCACCCCAAAGCTGGCCCTGAGCTCTCCACACCATACAGGGCTCGACAGTAACGAGCCCTGTATGTCAACAAAAATGTCAACCACTTCTTGGCCTTTGGTTGCCATCAGTGGCTGCTCCCGCCCCGCACCCGCGACGTGCAATACCGAACTCGCCCCGCTACCTGCACATATTGCCAATTAGTGCCGCAACCCGACCCGTCGGCACAAGGTCCGCAACCCGACCCGAACCCGCTCCTCCGCTCCCTTCATTGGCTTCCGGTAACTGCTAGAATTCACTTCAAAACACTGGTACTTGCGTACCATGCTGCAAAAGGATCTGGCCCTTCCTATATCCAGGACATGGTTAAACTGTACACCCCAGCGCGTGCTCTACGCTCTGCATCAGCCAAACGACTCGCTGCATCCTCGCTGCGAGGGGGACCCAAGTTCCCATCAGCAAAAACATGTGGGTTTGCTATCCTGGCTCCAAAATGGTGGAATGAGCTCCCCATTGACATCAGGACGGCAGAAAGCTTACACACCTTCCGGCGCAGACTGAAAACTCATCTCTTTCAACTCCACCTCGAGCGATAGAATTACTAACAAAGAACTGCTAACAGAGTACTTATATACTAATAAAGGACTGGCTTATCTATAGCCAGTTGAGTAGCACTTGAAATACTTGGCTCTATGAAACCTGATGTACTTTATGATTCTGTTTTCTTCAAGGTTGTGTCTTCCTGGTCGAATGTACTTATTGTAAGTCGCTTTGGATAAAAGCGTCAGCTAAATGCAATGTAATGAACCCGCATATATATGAGCAGTGAAAACGTGCAATTATTAACACTAGTGCTGTAGACTTCAAAATATCGTCGACGACATATTTCCGCGTCGCTACACACACGTGGGTGTGTAAACAAAGCAACAAGCAGTTCGCAATCGCACTTCAAACACAATGGAGACTGAAACGGCTACCACCTCCTCCTCACAGGATTGCGCACGAAGCCCTCAAACGAAAACATCTCGCCCTAGGTCTTCAAAAGGATGGGAATATTTTAAAGTTAGTCCAAAACGCAAAGATATTGTCATTTGCAGTCTTTGCCAAATGGAGTTGGCATATCACACAAGCACAACGGCTATGTTGGAACATTTAAAGCGGCAGCTAGCTGTGGTGGCTACCATTAGCAGCTAGCATTTGCTCTCCGATTTTTACATACAAATGGAATTACGGATTATAAATTCAATAATTTGTTTATACATAGACGTTAAAAACCTATGGATTAACCGATTCAGCCGCGTTTTTTCTCATTTTAATGCCATTGAACACGTCTTTTGATCAGATTGACAGCTACGGTGGTGAGACGATCTCCCTAGAAGCTCTGTAAAGGTACGTGTTGTGATGACTGTATTTGCTTCCCCTGTCGCGAGTCCGGATCACTCAGTGATGATACTATATACCTACATACTCTGTGGAGTCTCAGCTTTAATCGGATATCTTGTATGTGCAGCTACGATAAGTAATAAGGGTACTTTTATCTTGAGTTCTGTGCCAATGTCCGTTAGCATTTTTCGCTCATGGGTCATTTAGATGCTTCTTATGAGACTTGTGTTTTGTTTTGGTAAACATGGTTTGTATCGTCAGTTAGCTGAGATTATTTCCGTTAATCTGGTATAACACATTAATAGTTTGTTAAATATTAAGATCCCCTGAGACACAGTATCGTGAAAACAATTTTTTTGACATTAGGCCTACGTTTTTTTTACATTACGTTTTTTATGAATTGAACAACAGAAAAATAATCGTTAGATTAGTCGACTAATCGATCAAATAATCGCCCGATTAATCGTTTTCGAAATAATCGTTTCCCCCCAGCACTAATTAACACACGCAGTAGCATATTTGTCTCAAAAAGCGTGGGATGTTGGTTATTTTCTCCAACTAGGATGACACCAAAAGCCTCCCAGACGTTGGATTTTGCTCTTGAGGAAGTGTTATTGAAAATGCTGTATTCTCCGCTGGAGCTTCACCTCAGCCATTTCGAATGTGGCGCGCTCAGCAGCAGATTGATGCGCGATTATGCACGGTCCCGCGGGGGAAAGGTCTGAGGATTTAAACATTAAACTAAATTATTATTATTTTTAATATATTTATTATGCAACACCCGCGACCCGACCCGCATCATCTTTGTTTTACCCAGAACCGAACTCGGAAAAAAGCGTTACCCGACCCGATGCAGGACTCTGAGGTAAACCCGAACGAAAAGCAAAGAGGAATGTTGTCCATTCACTTCCGGTAAAAGTTCCTTCAAAAGAGTCCCGATCTTATTACTACCAAAATAAAAGTGCAAAACGAAACTTTACCATAAGAAAATATTGGCATACATTTATAATCACTTCTATAAAAAGGTAACACATTTTAAATATAGTTGGACATATTAAAGGTAATTTACAGCATTAATAATGAATATCTAATTCTTAACTGTGAATGGTTTTCATTTATTTAACATTAGAAATGTATTAGTCTGGCCAATCCAAGACTTCGATGCTGAAGGGCCAGTGGATCTATGGTGGGGGTCAGCACAAGGTCAGAAAAAACCAAATTTGAAAGGAAAACAACGGATGACCAAGAAACTAGTGACTTGCTCAATTCATTTGTGAGGGATCTGTGAAGAACATGACAACAGCTGCATTACTGGTATTTTGTATACCAGCAATTGAGGGTGGACAAGTTTACTACCACTTAGGTTTCAAATAATTGTGTTAATTACTTATTGTAAAGCATTTGAACATTCTTTTGTGTCACATGTTCATTATTAAGTTGATGTATAACTGTATAGTATCTTAATTATTTAAAATATAAGGTGTCTAAAAATGGCAACCGTATTTTCAGTTTTGGCAACCAAAAGCTGATGCCTTGTTGCCAGCATGGCAACCACTTTTAAAAGTTAGCGTTGAGCCCTGCCATAACTTGTTGATACTGGCTGTTCAACTGAATTTCCCTGAGGGATCTTAAAAAGGAATCGTTATCCATCTAGATGCTGTTATCGTCAAACAAGAGAGGAGTGTTTGCTGTACCAAGCTCCCCGTCTCTCAGCTAAGAGGGGAGAGATGCCGTCAGAATAAGATCGATGCGGGTCTTTTGGCCTCATCCCTCCTTTAAGGGTCTTCATCCCCTGATACAGTAAGAAGTGGGATGTGAACTGGAATGAGAAGCTTCCCCCCTCTAGACAGCCCAGTCACATTTTCCAGGCAGATGAGAGCAGGTCTTGTAACCATCTCTGGGATTCTACTTTACTGATGCTTTCCTTTCTATTTTTTTTTTTCCTTCCTCCTCCTCCTCCTCCTCCTCCTCCAGTGTCTGTAGTGCTGAGGGCTGTCTGGCTCTGTCTGAGCATTGTCCGTTAACTTTGTTCACCAGTCCCCCCAACATCACAGTCAAAACTCTGCAAAAAGGAGACAGGGCTGAACCTTTGAAGCACCTCTTCCTCTCTGTAGGACTTTCATTTCCTTGTACAACCTGTGTTAATGCTCTAAAATCACAGTACACCAACATTCCCATGGTTACTCCATTCTGGGTGGCAAACCATACTAGTCAACATCTGCAGTGTAAAGAAAGTGATCAAGCCATGATTCTGCCAAATTATTGAATTCTGCCAAATTATACATGAATGCCATGACCATGTCACATCATATGGCGCGTTTCCACTGCAGGCTTCGCTCGGTTTGGTTAGGCCTTATTAGGCCCGGCTCACTTTAATGCTGCGCTTCCATTACAGTTTAGGAACTGGGGTAGTTACTATAGTAACGCAGTGTAGGCGGAGCTGTGACGTCATCTTCAATGAGCGCCCCAAAAAACAACACAGCCGTTAGCTCTTAGCACTCAGAGCTCACAGCTCCTCATATCTGTTCAGAAACTAGACACAAGTTAAACAAGTACAAACCACACACTGCCTGTGTCATGGCGAATACAGTCGCTGGTTTATTTATGTCTGTATAGGCCGTTGTTGTGAGTGTGGACGGTCGGAGCATATACAACGTTAGCTTAGCCAAGCTCCATTTAGAAAACACGCATTTTAAAAGGGTTTTTCGCCTGCCGTCTGTCTGCAGACTTGTCAAAGCATTAATTCATGGTTTTTACTAACCGGTATCAGTATGTTGTTACTTTGGCATCATTTTGAAACGTGTATTACAATTAAATCACGGTCAAATATGTTCATCTTGTTGTAGTTGTAGCCCCCTCGCCAGCGATTCTCTCTCTAGTTTAGCATACTCAGCCCGACTCAGCCTGGTTGTTCCTGGCCCTAGAACCACGATTTAGTCGGGCCATAAAAAAGGTGAAAAAGTAGCCCCGGGCCAAAACTAGGACAAGTGGAAACGCAACCAAAAACTGGCCCCGCACGGCTCGGCACGCTTAAAGCGAGCTACCCGCTGCAGTGGAAACGCGCCTTTACATACTGTCTCACAAGCTGAGGGCAAACTAACAGCTCCACACTGAAGCCACTAGCAACCCTGTACAAACAAACCCTAAAAGTACTGGACCAGAAACCTAACCGCTCCCATCACTGTACCATCCTCAACAAGCATAACATCCTGAGTTGGGAAGATTTAATAAAGTATAGGAACATCATTCTGGTTTACAAAATCCTGCACAATACAGCCCCTCCACCTCTTAACTAATTGGTTACTCAACGTAACAACACCAGACTGACACTAGAAGCTCCACACGTGGCGACCTATCAGTCCCATTCAGGAAGAGTACTTTTGGTCAGTCATCATTCTCGGTCACAGCAATACAAAACTGGAATTCTCTACCCACTCAAATCAAAGACATACATACACATACCACCTTCACAGCTCACTTAAAAACAAGGTTCACTAAGAACTACACCTGCACACACTAGTCTGTGTTGAGTATGGTGTGAGTGTTACATGTTGTGTTACATGTTGTGATCATGGATGTTGCCCCTCGTTTCTGTTATGTGATTGTGATGTGCTATATGTGACATGTACTGTATAGTAACGTGTGTTGTTTATTGTTCTCTTTTATCCTCACACCGGTATCTACCTGTCTTTCCTCCTTTTTATTTTATTTTATATATTTTCTTATAACTAATGTTGTTGATATATTGTAATTGTAAGGGTGTCTATTACCATCTGCCCGGGGACAACAGCTGGAAATTAGCCATGTCGGCTAAAGCTGCACCATTTACTGTTTTTGTGACAGTTCATCGATGGGGACTGTCCACGACACTATAAATAAATAAACTAAACTAAGCTGGGAAAGCTTTAAAATAAGACCTGGATTCGCCGCCCATTGCATATGTGCTTAGTGTAATGTTACTTCCCCGCTGTAGAGACATATATATAAAACAATGTATGGCCATATTCAACAACTCGTATCGTATGTTATATGGATCTCTATTGATTCTCATGGCCTTTTTTCAAGGTCTTTCATTTTTTCCACCTGTTGGTAGGTTTTGGCCCTCAGTGTAGGTGCGGCATCATGTCATTTAGTGTGTGAATGTACACCCTCCATACGCTATGAGGTGAGAATGAAATGGCAGAAATCTCTCTAAAACAATTCCTCCAAAATCTGCCTCTCCTCATCATCCATTATTGATCCGTTTGTTTTCTCTGACCCAGAAAAAGGCAGATGAAATGGGATAGAGATGATGGATGGAGACAGTGTAACCACACTACCCTCGCTCTCAACGCCTGCTGTTAATTCTGTTGTGTGCAGACATGTTGCTGCATACAAATGTGTGGATAGATCCCCAGAAGTGAACACAACTATAAATGGAAATAAAGATCCTGCCAAAAGGCAAAGCAACCATTCATATTTTGGCAAGCACAATATGAAGTCATGTTTTCCCTGCAACCTTATTTTTTATAGCTGAAGTTTTGCAGCTGTAGCCTGTTTGGTTGAAGTGATGGCGACCGTGGATGCTGCTTTGATATTGCCTAGATCGATCCACACACACACACACACACACACACACACACACACACACACACACACACACACACACACACACACACACACACACACACACACACACACACACACACCACACACACACACACACACACACACACACACACACACACACACACACACACACACACACACACACACACACACACACACACACACACACACACACACACACACACACACACACACACACACACACACACACACACACACACACACACACACACACACACACCCTCCTCCATTACAGGACACACACGCATATATACACTTTCACACACACACGGCAACAGATTAACAAGCAGACGTGATGAGTGTTCAAGACAAGGCTTGAAATGGATGGGGAGGAAGGGCGCTTGAGGTACAAACAGAGGAACGACAAACAGACAATTTGTAATGCTTAGTTCACACGATTTAAGCCATGATTTTCCACTCAATTTTTGCAGATCCTAACCATGATACCTCGCTGAATACGACAACCTGATGAATGACAATGTCTTGTTCCCAGGTTAGAGCATTACTTCGGTGTGTCCAGTGCTGTTATAATGGACACACTAATATCAAAACCAGTGATATGAGGCTCAAGTTGAATAAAAGGGAATAATGATTTAGACACTATCTGCCAGCACTAGTTTGCCAACAAGCGGTGCCAGGTAATCAGTGAACACAGCTGTAAAAACCACACACATTCAAATCTTAACTAGTTCCAACCAAGGAGACATAGCTACCGGCGAGGTAGAGTATCACCCATTCTGATTGTGTTTGTGTGCGTGCGTGTAACTGCGTTTATGCAGTCAGGCCTGGTCTTTGTTGCTCCGGGGGCTGATACTGCAGTACAGAGCGATGGGGGAGAGGAGGGGGAGCAGGAGGGGTGGTGGTAATGGTTTAGAGTTGTACCACTGTGAGCTCATACTATTGTTCTCAGAAGAATGAAAGGAGCAGAAAGAAAAGGAGAAAGAACAGAAAGCTGTATAGTGGGTGAGTAAAGGGAGGGGGGACACTGCGTCACTGTGAATAATATGTCCATTCATCCCTGTACACACAGGAAGAGAGGACAGGGAGACAGGAAGTCAGTAGGACCAGTTCATTGCCAGTAGGGAGCACACAGGAGGGGAGGGTCGTATTAAAACAACTACAGGAAGCGTGTGTGTGTGTGTGTGTGTGTGTGTGTGTGTGTGTGTGTGTGTGTGTGTGTGTGTGTGTGTGTGTGTGTGTGTGTGTGTGTGTGTGTGTGTGTGAGTGTAGCAGGATGGGGGGTTGGACTGAGGTGTGTGTGTCTGTTTCTTCAAATGAAAGGACCTGAAGAAAAACAGGCAGCTGCGGAGTGCACCAATGTAAACCTCCGAACCTGAAACCAGGCAGGAAAAGAGGGGAGAGAGACTGAGCCAGCAAAACTGGGCCAGGGGTTTGTGTGTGTGTGTGTGTGTGTGTGTGTGTGTGTGTGTGTGTGTGTGTGTGTGTGTGTGTGTGTGTGTGTGTGTGTGTGTGTGTGTGTGTGTGTGTGTGTGTGTGTG
>NC_047507.1:14175516-14328016 GCF_902827115.2 Pseudochaenichthys georgianus | reverse complement strand
ACATCAAGGCCGAAAATTAGAATGAGCACCAACGGTCAAAACATTTTTTTTTTCTCCCAGAGCTGGCAGCGCAGCGCCTCCACAGATCTGGCGCCCTAGACGAACATCTATAACGCCAGTGCGACGGGCCGGCCCTGGTCTCAGGTTACACTGTAGGAAATGTCCCGCCCCGCTGCAGTCATGCAGTAGGCTACGGAGAGCGGCGAGAAACATTTCCTCAGGAATCGAAAAGCGGAACCGAAATTCACATTTCTAAATGATGCCGTTGGAATCGAAATGTTGGAACCGGTTCCGAACCGGAACCGGTTCTCGGTACCCAACCCTAGTCAGCACTAATGACTCATGGGGACCGTGAAGCTTTTATGTGCATGTGCGCATGCATGTAAAGTGCCCCCCTGGGGAAAGCATCACAGTGAAAAGCTGAACAGTGAATAATAGCCTCCCTATGCCACCTAATAGTGGGGCATGTCAGCGCGTGTCACACTGCAAAATGTAGCACACACACACACTCAAATACCCCAGTGGGAAAAAGATGCATGACACTAAACATGTGCACGTGACTCGTGTGAATGCAGCAATCTCTTATCGCTGCATTCCTAGAGACATCAGTGAGATGCTGAAAAATGGCCGTAGGAATAAAAAAAAAAAATGGTTAGAGATGGAGATAGAGTGAGAGTGGAGAGGGCGGTTAGAGTTAAAGGCTGTATCTGCTGATGGCTGCCGATCCTTATCCGAGTGCCAGTGGAAGGCAGCGAGGCTGGGGGGAAAGAGCAGGGGAATAATGTTCCACCAGACAAAGGGGTGAGACCGAGAACAGCAGTCGATAACATGAGATACTATCATCGCATCCACCTTCAGGTCACATGGTCACTGTCTCCAGCTGCAGCTACAACCTTCATCCCCAGACAGAGGAGGGGAGAGCGGGGCTTTATGGGGCACAACATGGAAGGAGTGACAGGCACATGCAGAGGTCCCATTTCATATACAGTCTATCTGTGTACAAGTGTGTACATTTTAGTTTTGTAAATCCTGATCTTCTCCCAAATGTATATTTCTCATCAAATGCTGCCACTATTGGCATGACGAAGGTAATTTTAGCATGTGTGCCTTACTGCTTCTATAATTAGGTGAATAATCTGTAAATTAATCAACAATTTAGATTTGTTGCTTAAATTGTACATACAGAAAATTGTCAAAGTGGCGTCTCAATTTGGAGGCTTCAGCTCATTTTCTTACTTCATCTCACATCAATTAACAATATTTCTGAAACTGACTAGGCTGAACATTTCATGAATTAACTACAAAGCTAAAGTTATGAGATTAATGGATAATGAAACAAGTTATTGGTTGCAGCCCTTGTCTGTATCATCAACACTGATTTGCAAACACCTGTGCTGGTATATGTTGTACAATAAAGCTATGAAAGCTAAGGTTGTACAAAGGTAAAAGCTGTAGATCACTATGAGAGACCAGCGTGTGAGTCGCAGAGCTGCAGTGTTTGGCTCTGATCCCTTCATCACTGAAAGAAAAAAGAGCTGAATCAGGATCAGCCTATGCAGCAAGTACAATCACACCTCCCCCCCTCCTTGCTTCCCTTTCCTGCGTCCATTTCACCCATCTCTACCAACCCGCCGCTCCTGATGTATATCTCATTCTCACGCCTGCTAATGTGTGTGTGTGTGTGTGTGTGTGTGTGTGTGTGTGTGTGTGTGTGTGTGTGTGTGTGTGTGTGTGTGTGTGTGTGTGTGTGTGTGTGTGTGTGTGTGTGTGTTTGCACACCGTGGAGAAGTGGCCTCGCTGTGTAATGACTCCTGCAGAGGCAACGGCTTCAGAGAGCCGGCAGTGACAGGCTGGCCAATGAAATATGGCCACCATTTCAACCAGGCGGCAGTCTGTCACAAGAAGCCCTCGCAGACACCAAGCCTGGGTAAGTGATGAACAGCTACGGTGACTGTGTGGGAACATCAGCGCCCCACCCTACCTGTGTCTCACCCCATGGAGAATGTAGCATTGCGGTATATAACATCATCACTGGGAAACGGGGGGCTAATAGAGCCAAGAGAAAGATGTTTTCAGTGCTACTATGCCTCTTACTCATTGATTTCTTTTCCCACCGGGATGATCATATTCAGCCAGCAAGTCAAGTTCTTCATCACTTGCGTTCCTACATTTGTCTTATTGGTGCAGAGACATGGAGGGGGGGGAGAGAGAGGGAGAAAGTGGGCCAATCTGCATGAAGAAGCTCCCAGGGAGGAAGACAACACCTCAGCACAACAAACCACCGCAGCAGAATTCAAGAGCTGCCCAAGGGACTCGAGCTGGGAAACAGACTCCCCCCTCTTTTTCTCTGCAGCATTGTTCAGTCTTTAGCTGTCTTACATTTAGTTTCATAACAACACTGCTCTCTAGAGGAAAACCAACAAGAACTAAGACGAACAAAGTTATTCTTACTATGATCTTTTTTTGTTTAGTGCTTTTCACACAAGGCATTAGTTTACAAGGGTTGTCCCATAACGAGAAGTGGGTTGCATTATCCAATCACCAGAGGCTTACACATTTTTTTTGGGTGATTTTGTATTACTAGGCTCGAGTTTCCTTTACTTTCAAAGACTGTGTACTTCATCTTGTAGTGAGAGTGGTCTTAAGCTGTGTCGATCCCATTTAGCCGCTCAGAATGTGATCACAGTAATCCTCAGACGAGAGTGATGACTTGAGGAAGTGTTGTAGTCTGTTGGTGTTGCTCCATATAACAGACACTAATATACAGTAAGTACACACGCTGATCCACATGCTGTGCCTGCACGTAGGGGTGGGCGATATTGAAAAATATATTATCACGATATTTTTCAAACAGTATCACGATAGACGATATATATCACGATATTTTTTCATGTCGGTTATTATGGTTATTTTTCAAGTTACTTAACAGGACAAGCACCTACAAGGTAACAGAAACTAAAACAAAAAGGAGTAACAGACCAAAATAGCATTTCAAGCTGGTTTTATTTCTGAAATGAATCTCTGAATGAACAATTCAACATTTTGATATGGCTTCAAGGCACAGTTTCTCAGTATAAAAATGAACTTTCTGAGGTAGCACGAGCAGTGAACATCAATAAACATGAAAAGGAGGGTAAAACACTAAGTAAAACATAAAACATCAATGAGGAAAAGTCAGTGCCAAACAATTAAAATGTAAACTTTAGACTTGAAGTGCAATAAAAGACTTTAGCATAACTGAAGGGAAAAGTAAAAAAAAATTATAGTTTATTTTTACATTTTTTTTTTTTTTATCACGATAGATACGATATCTCTGAAAAAGCATATCGTGGAGACCTAATATCGTCACGACGATATATATCGTCATATCGCCCACCCCTACCTGCACGTGTGACACGGATAATCATACATGAGACAGGAGATCAACTACATGAGATACAAATTGACTCCCGTTGTAAAAGGGGTCTAAATTAGGACCACGTCATTGTTCAGTTCACTGCACGACTAACAGGTTAAAGCTCACTTTCTATTCAGACACTATTTATTATAAAGATTAGCCATTTGATGAATATATTAGGCTTCTAGACAAAGTAGAAAGTGAGCTTATAGAAAATGCATAAGAGCAGGTCTTTGATTGCAGGCGGCTTATTATGAGTGAAACAGATTATAATAAATCAGCGTCTGAATAGTATAAACAAACTCATACTCTGGTGTTTTGTAATTAAATAGCATGTAAAGTATAAAATATTTACCTAAGTTAACGATGGGTCCATACAATTGTTTTTTCAAATCAAGCAGACTTTGCTTCCAACACTCAAAGGCGCACAATGATGCTAATGCAGCAGCTGGCCGAGGGAAGTGGGGTTTAAAATGAGAGCACTACAGTGTTCCTCTAACAGGAGCAGCGACACTATTAAACTTTACGAGACTAACAGACGCAGGTTAGCCATGGACTCTGAAATCATTTAAAAACAAAGCTTCAAGTCCTAACCAGTGTCGAGGAACACAAGAAACAAATTCCTGACACAAAAGGTACAACACCCGACCAGTGCAACTTGATTAGGTCCTTTCTTTTCCGAGTTGTTTAAAATGATCTTTTTCGTACAGATGTATTGTAAGTGTGTTTATGCAGATCACTGGCGCGACAGAGCCTCCTGTAAGGCAGGTGGGTGATTTAGTGCACACTCAATTAGTTTTGGGGTGTATCAGAGTAACTGAATATCCCCCGCAGGGCGAATCAGGGTCAGTTTGAGCTCACTGCCCAATTAAAACTCTGTCTATGTATACTTTAGCATAACAGGCTGCAGGATTCCGCAATGCAGAACACTAAAGAAAGCCTCAGGCAAGTCTTTGCAGTGCTCGGAAAGTTTAAACTGGAGAGACAACGGTAAAGTCAGAATCACAGGAACAGTCTTTTCCCAGAATTCTAACAGCTTAAGAGGATGCGTTTGTAAACCAATGCAGGGAGAGGAAAGCACACCTGAGGTCAGCCTGAGGACATCCTGATATAATGAACACAGCCTGATATAATGAACACAGCCTTTGTGCTGCTAAAAACACAAATAGGCTACACACTGTTGTTTTGCTTTCTCACACATCACTGCATACTTAGCAAGTATTCCACCCACATGATTTTCCATACAGCTCATATATCAGAATGTCATGGATTGTAACAAGCATCATCAGTCTGAAAATACCCAGTCAGTTTTAGGACGCACTATCGCTGCAGCCTGACCCGACACTGCTATCGTAAGAGCTGCTCATGTTTGGCGTTGTTTAGAAAACCGTGTTGATGAAATTGGGAGCGTCGTGGAACAGAGCTGCGGCAAGCAAAATGCAAGGTCGTCTATTTTTTACGATCCTGACTTAAATTGAGAAGAATCGTAACGTCAGTGAGACTACAAACTCTGCAGTGCCATTATAATAAGTTGTGGTTTTGTGCCAACTTTACCATTTACCTCTTACGCATAGAAACCGAAGAACATTGTGACTGATTGATTTATAGCTGTTAAATCCTGCCTCAACAAGAAGTACAACCTGCTGAGTAGTGCTTTTCTGGCATCTGCAAGCCTTCAAACTCTTACATGGATTATTTAAACTGGACTTCCTGGTTCATATTTTATCTTTTCATCGGTACCTGCAACAACACGTCAACACCCGCGCAGCCTATGGCCATCATTTGATGTGCTGTTGGTTTGAACAGACTCTACATGATTGAGTGTGTAATGTGATATCCTGTTTAACTACCCTTTTACAGGAAGCAAGCAAGCGTCCATTGGAGTGTACCAAAGGAAGAAGCTGGATAGAAAGTTGCTTCTCTCGAGATCACTCTGAGCTTTGACCTCGATGAGGAGGAAGGTCGAACTTCTGGAAGTCACTCGAGTTCATTCCTACTGTTCAAGTCTTTCTCTCTCAGATCTTCTCGCCCTTTGACACCCTGAGAGCCTGGCGTCGGACACGTAATGGAAAACAAAGCTATCTGTACTCAGGAATGGACAGCCCTGATACCAAGAGAATACGCCTCACCAAGAGAAGAGAGCAATCACGGGGTCCATTGCTTTTCACAGCGTGTGTTTTATTTTGTGTGTGATGTGTGTGTGTGTCAGAGAGGGGACAGGTCAGTGGAACACAATGGAGTGCTGCAGTGTGGGCGGCCACACCCTTTCCCTCCTATAGCTCCCCTCTGGCCCCTCAAAACTGCCTTGACAAGGTTTAAAAAGAAAAGGCATAGAGGATAAGGGAGTGGAGACACAGGAATGAAATCCCTGATGTGTCAAAAAACAAAACCAGAGTAAGGAAAACAAAAATAGACACTAGCGAATGCAAGAAGTGGTTTGACAGATTTTCAGCTTTAGTAGTGAGAAATGGGCATAACTGAGACCGTGGTAGAGGGTAGGAGAAACAAAATGGGGGAATAAAAACAGTCTAACAGGAGACAGATAAATACTGAGGAATCTCGAGGGAGGGGAGGTGAGAAAAAGCAGCACTTTCTGTAGCATTGTGTTGCTAAATTATTGATGCCGCCTCACAGTTGAAGGGCGAGAAGAGGGAGCACTTTCACACAACCGAGTAATCTCTGCATCGTAAACAAGCACGATCAGATATGCAGAGTGGTGGAGCTGGGGCAAATATATGTGACTATCATCCCTCTTGACGGCAGCATTGAGCGTCTGTGGCTGGCAAGGAAGAGAAGAGGTCAAAGGTCGCCGCAGACCAGAGGGAGACATGTGGCTCACACCTGTTCTGAACTTACATAGGCTGCAGATTGTCAGGAGGCAGAGGTAAAGTAAGAGAGTCATTAGTGCCATTTATTGTTTCACAATTCTCTCTAGCTTGTCAGACTACAAAGAGCTCTCTCCTTGCTTTCCTTTATCCCTTCCCTTCCCCATGTTTTCCTAACTCCCTGGCTGGCTCTCCTTATCCGCAGAGGAAGCCCGTTTGATCTACAGAGTCCTGCTGCTCCGACTCTCCAGCTCCCAGACATCTCTCTCTCTCTCTCTCTCTCACTGAAGGAGAGAGCTCACTGTTTTTCTTTCGACGCTTCCACTTTTTCAGCAAAAGGGGAAATCACAGACTCTCCCTGCCTCTCCTGCTGGCTAGGAATCACACATGTTCTCCCTGCTGTACCAAAGACCACCAAATAATTCATGAATTCAAAATGGCCTCAATGCTGTGGTGAGGCAAGCTGTGCTGTGTGCATATGGAGCACGTAGAATGTGAGCTATGACAGCGATGTATTTCACTCAGAGGACAGTGGCCATCATTGTCATCGCCAGTCAGAGCGGACACAATGGGGAGGGATACAGCCAGGGACCTGACTCACACATACTGTAAGCCTTCCTGACCATTATCAGCAACAAAGAGGCTGAACACAATGGGCATTAAGGGTCAATGCAGTGTGTGGAGATACAATAGCAGCTTTTATAGAGGATGGAAAGTTGTTGTTTTACAGCAGTGGTTCACAAACTTTCTCTGTCAGGCCCCCCCTTTGGAGAAAAAATAAAGTCGGGCCCCCCCCCCCAACACAAGTCAGGCTCAGTGGCGGTGCCAGAGATTCATTTTGGGGGTGCTGTGGGGTAGCTTGACGTTTCATAGAGGGTGCTCAAACATTTAGGGTTTCCCATTAATGTACCGGGCACTACAGTGGAATGTTCTACTGCAACACTCCCCACGCAAATACACAGGCTGCGGCCCCACGAGGACGAATTCGGTCGTTTGCGTTACTGTTTAGTGTCATATAGACCGTTCGGCCACACGAGGACGACCGAATACAGCACTAAACGACTGAGGAAACGACAACGGGTCCCAAGGTGGATAGAAATGCATACGCCACTCTCTGGGGGGTCAAACAGCTCCGTGTGTGCGCCCTATACGGACATTTTCAGATCACTGATAGTGATTGCGCAATAGCCCCGCCTCTCCCCACCTCTTCTGCTCACCTCCGCTTACCCCGCGCCAGTGCTGAAGTGTTTCGCCAACAACAACAATGGCGGATCGCAGAGTTGCTATCGTGCTCCGGACGCTATTGACCATGCTACAGTTGTTTGTGCAACATCTACAGCAATAATGATGAGGCAATAGCCCCACCTCTGCTGCTCACCCCCACGTCAAAGTAAACTGCACCCTGAATTCAGATTATTTATCTTTCTCTCGCGAGTCAAATCTAATCTGACAGGGCGGAGACACGCAGCTCTGCTCACCTGCAGCTCCTCCCGCTGCAGCAAAACACACACTTCAAGTCAGATCATCACCCTTAGCTATTTTAATTACCTCTCAAACTCCCTAAACTAGTTATAAATATGTTTATTTTTACAGTCGGCCGGGTCACTGATTACTGGATGAGCTGCTGCATGAGACAGACACTGACGCTGTCTGAAGAGAGGGAGGAAAAAGAGAGGCTCCGTGTATTTTATCATTATATTATATAGAGTCGTTATTCATTTGTTTTAAAGCTCAATAAATAACAAAGAAGACCTTTGACCGGCACTTTTATAATTGTGTCCGGAAGATTTCAACTTTAATACACGCTGACTGGCGAAAAACTCTGCCCGGTTCCCTCGGCCCCCACCGCGGAGAATAAACAGAAGGGCAACCATGACAACCATGCTTCTTCGCTGCTTTTGTGGAGGAAGTTACAGTGCCACGTAGAGGCTCCTGCATATGTACTGCAGCTTCTCCAGCGGTTGGAGCTAAACGGAGCGGTCTCGTGTGGGCAGACACTATCCGGATAATTATTGCATGTGGACGGAATCCGTTTGCGATTGCGTTTGCGTTAATCCTATGCGTTTAGCCGTTTTCGTCCTCGTGGGGCCGCAGCTACAGTGTACCCGCGACTGTTACAATGAAGGCTCGATAATCAGCTCACGGCATATAGGTGTAAGCAGGGGTCAAGTGCTATTTTTATAGGTGGTGTGTGGACCTCACATAGGGGGTTCCGGCCCCCGGGAAGATTTTTAAATATTGAAGGTAAAAGCATCAATCTGGTGCACTTTGAGAGCAACATGAAGAGATCTATGGATACATCTCTCAACACCCATTTGAAACAGAACTGTAAACATATTTACTTTTTCTTTATGGATATTTTACAAATCACCCTTTTAAACTTTATTCTTGTTTTACTGTCATATAGTATTTCATACCTGTTTTTCTATAACTATAGTGATCATATAAACGTGTGCCTTGGAAATAATTGTTTACATTAATGGTGACCAAAACGTTTGAGACCCACTGAGATAACACTGAGAGAGGCTCGTTACACACACAAAATGGCTCGTCACACACACACACACACACACACACACACACACACACACACACACACACACACACACACACACACACACACACACACACACACACACACACACACACACACACACACACACACACACACACACACACACACACACACACACACACACACACACACACACACACACACACACACACACACACACACACACACACACACACGAGCTTTAATGAAACACAGAGACCCAGACGTAATAGTGCTGTATCATATTATTTTCGAATCAATCATTTTTCAAATTATAATGTTTTTTTTAATAACCATTTTTCTTCCTGCTCTCTCTCTCTGTCATGCCTCTGCGCCCCTCACTTTGGGAACCTCTATTTTACAGGCATTCAGTGTGTTTTTTGCAATCCCATTGATTACAGTTTGTGTATATTTAACTAAGCTTTCAAAATAAACGTATTAAAGATGCTCTAAGAACCAGGAGTTGAGCGCTAGTTGCAAAAGTAACGCATGGCCATCTTATTGGATACTCATACCCAGAAAAGGTTGTGCAAAACTAATACATTTGGTCTGGTCTTGTATTGAAGTTATAATGATTCTGCCAAAACATTGTTTTTAATGCTATTCTTGGTTAGATTTTTTTTTACAATAAACACTAAATGCAATCACATTCTATTAATAATAATAATAATGGGTTTAATTTATAACGCACATATAGTGAGTTTAGATCCCGAAGTGCTACAAGCATTTAGCATGGAACAAAATAAAAACAGTACACAACACGGTAGACTGTTGCTTTCTATTGTCATACTGACCCAGCAGTGGGACTCCACCAGTACAGACTGGGAAACTCTCCTCCACATTCCTCTGAGGGAATACCATGAGCACATGACAAGAGCCCCACTCACACTCAGCCCGCTGCCTCCCACCGCAACCTTTACACACAGAGAATGCCTGTGTGTATGTGCATTTATGTCAGAGACAGCAACCTTTAGCATGCAACGCTGCCCTCAGACAGAAAGAAATGAGAGACAGTGGGAGAGGCAAGATTTGAGGACAAGAGTGATGGGGGGCACCAGAACATGCTTGTGTCAGATGGCTATGCAACACATGTGATGAAATGATTGATGAGAAGGATCTTTGTGCTAAAGGGAATCCCCCTCTTTGCCCTTTATTCTTCTCTTTTTATTGTTGACCCCTTCATCACCCCAATACTCAGAAATCATCTCTGTTTATTTCCAAGAAAAAACACTTGGTCTTACCCAACTTCCAGATCCAACACAGGTCGAGGCACAGGTCTCCCTACAAAGAGTGTGACAGAGTGTGTGTATAATATATATGGAAAGCACCCATCAACTCCACACCAGCCCCAGTCCCACATGGGCCACTGCACGACAGGAATGAGTATGTGTGTGTGCATGTATGGAGAGGGATGTTCCCATTTCCACGTTGTTTGAAGCACATGGACTGAGTCGGAATGTGAAGGGGGGAGGGAGGCAGCAGAAGGAGGGTGAGGGGAGAGGCTAAGGCGGTAATCTGAGAGGGGTATCCCACAGCGCAGGCCAGCACATGGTCTTTACTCTACTATGGGCCCGGCACACAGGGAGAGGTACACTGACAGGAAAATCTTAAAATCACGGGCCTGAATCAAAACACGACAGGGCCCGGAAAGTGGTATCACAATGTACAGATTCATGCTCCTTAGATAAAGACATTAAATGAAGCATTGCTGCAGGTGTTGATCAAAAATATCCAATGAATCCAATATATCTTTTTGCAGCCTTGGAAATGCACATTGTACCGTTATTAAGTTCATTCCAACAGTAGGCTAAATACCCAGTTTTAAACCGAGATGCAGTATGCTGTAGCACAGTGCATGTGTGAACATATTGAGTGTTGTTTGTGGTCTACTTATTTATTAGTTATTCCAGAAATGTCTCAGCACACATTACTGCAATGTGTTTCCAGTGAAGAGGGAATGCCGCTGGGGTTTTCATTAGATGCTTGGCAAGTCTTGCTCAATTAAAATACTTTGACTATGACTATGTTTAGCACTGAATGGTTTTTTTTCTGGTAATCTTTTAACACCATCCAACTCTGGTTTTGGCTCTACTAGTTAATAATTTACATCACTGCAGCTTGTTAGCCTTTAAAAACATTTTGACACATTGCAATCTGTTGATGTGCTTTCTGCTCTGGATTCAAATATTGGATCTCCTTCCAACCTACCTGCTTAAAACATGGCTCTGCATCAACCTGAGGACTTCACTGGTATTCCCTAAGAGCCATCATGTCACATAATTGACACCCAAGTTCAGTTGAAGAGTGGATCAAATGTATCATGCAGAACAAAAATCTGTTTTTTTGGACGTGAGGTTGAGAGACTTCCGACGGTATACAATATTCCACAGCCTCGGGACATGCATGAGTGAAGAGCACATAACAGCATGTTTCTCACACACTGTTGCCCCCTGGCCACGCTCAGCGAGAGGCAGAACAAGAGAAAGAGTCTGCTAACAGGCGCCTGAAAACCAGAGAGATACATATCAGGCCTGAGGTATGTGCTTCTGCCTCTAAATAGCTCAAGCACTATGTCTGCTGCAGGTAAACCACATGTTCTGGGTGGCACCAGCACTGAAATGTCATTCTCACACACACACACACACACACACACACACACACACACACACACACACACACACACACACACACACACACACACACCTCGATTATGGCAAAAATCATAATCTCGATTATGTGGGTCAATAATTGATATCACGATTATTAAATACGATTATCCATGTACTTTGAAAACATCAAAAAAAATTGAACAGTATGTTTTTAACAGTTGATTACCCTGAACTTTAAGTATAATTCAACTGAAAAACCAATACAAAAAAGAATTTAAAAGAAATAAATTAGAAAACATAATCGTTTTATTTCGATGTTGTTTTCATAATCGTTGCAAGCCAAAATCGTAATTGCGATTAAAATACGATTAATTGAGCAGCCCTAACACACACACGCAATTACACTCATACAACCACACCCTGCAGCATGTACTGAAAAGTGGAGACGATGCACGTCTGATCAGGCGTTTAATAATATTTGACCACATTCTTATGAAATTGCTGTCAATGGTTCACTTCTAGTTTGCATTGCTCACAGTATCTCAAATCTGCAAATGTGGTTCCTTGCACATAACTATTATACATATTTTCAATAGTACCCCATAAAGATATCTTTCAGTTTCAGTTCTGTCCACAAACTCCCACACTGTTCTCATTTCTAATTCTTGCTCCGTTTGGCCTAAAAGTAAAACTATATCAGAACATCAGTTTACAAACTCTCACAAGTCTCATTTAGCCAGTGGTATGCTCTCTACTTCCCAAACACATGCATTTCAGCAATCCCTCGTCCATCAATGAGACCGTTTGTGAGGGAATGTCAAGGTTCAAGCAAACACGTATTTGCTTTAATATAGTTTCGCTTTTGTTACCAAGCCCCCATTTTCTTAAAATCATAAATTAATACATAACAATTGAAAGTAACACTGGTTGAGTCATATACAAATTTGAACTTGTGAACACTACCGGACACATGTTCAACTTAGGCCGGGTGGATTGTAATTGTTGGAGACGTTCTAAAAACCTGTTCAGATCGACCACAGATGCAGGCTTACCTCATGCCGCTGTGTGACCTGCATGAGTCTACACAGATGCAGCACTGTTTCCTTGTTTGCACACAGCAGGGGCCGCCTATCACAAGTTGTCCCACTTGGATGGGGTAAAAAAGGAAGAGGAAGTCTGATCTCATCTCCTTCCTGCATGCTGCAACATAATTAGCCAACAGTGCCCTAAATGCAACCTCAAGCTAGGGTCAACATATTGGCAGAGCTACACCTACACAGCCACCACGCTGTTTAACTGATGTGTGTGGGGTTGTGTGTGGATGTCGTGCATCTGGCATGAGTGTGAACGGGGGGGGGGGGCTGACACTCCCCGTTTTCAAGATCAGAGAGCAGATGATGCTCCTATCAGGCATGTGTGTGTTGACAGTGGGAAGGAAGACTACAGTATTCCCACATTGAGAGCAGGTTTAAAGGAAAGGTAGGACTCAGCACTTGAAACAAGCCTCTCTTTAAGCCTGTGAATGTGCGGAAACAAACATTGGGTGAGAAAACGGGAGAGAACACAGCTTTGACACCGGGAACTACAAAATAACTGGTGCATCCACATAGCAACCAGGGGAGAAGAACACCGTGTCCTCACCCGCATTCAGGCAGAAGAAAGGAGTAAAGAGAGTGAGAGGCTGTGTGTGTGTGTGTGTGTGTGCGTGCGTGCGTGCGTGCGTGATGCAGATTCAGCCGAGAAGAAGTGATGAATGGCTTCATTAAAACGGCATTAGCAGAGGTGGGAACCCGAGTGTCAACGTGCAGTGATTGCCCAGTTCCAACAGACACGCACAAACAAACGCACACACGTAAACATGTCACACAATACTGAAATCCTCTGTTTGATAGTGAATCCCACCCTCTCTCTGCACTTCATAGTTACAGTGTTTGATGTTGATGCAAGTCTGAGATGCAACCTAAGGCTTTCATAAATATCAAGCTTAAAAGCATCAATGGCAAGCAGAATTATTTTAGAGAAACAACAAAAACTATTTCGAATTTCCTTTAATCAAACTGCGCTACCCTTCATCTCACAGACACCCCCGCGCCTGAGGGAGATGAGGAAACCGCACAGACACCATGAGAAGAAGAAACAAAGTGATGAAAAGGAAGAAATAAAGGAGGCGGAGAGAGCAAGTAAAGGACAGGAATGCAAAAGCAAGAAAACAAAAAAAATCCTGAAAGACCATGGTTCGAAATCCAAGTGGTTGTGTGTGTGCGTGTAACCTGATTAGCCAGACCCTACAGGGGAGACAAATCTACATTATTCTTTCTCATTTTCCCTCTGCTCCTCACAAACCCAGAAAAAAAATGGGGGCAATTCAGTAACCCTAGCAACCAACTCTGCCTACGTGCTGAGAGAAGCTGCTGATGGAGGGGGGAAGGAGAAAGAGAGACGGGTGTGAGGAGTAAAAAAAAAGCTAGTACAAGTGCATACTGTACTCACACACATATTGAACAGTCTAGCAGTTCCCTCCTCTATTACACCTCAAAAATTCTCTTTTATTCAGGCCTTCTCTTGCATATTTCCCTCCTCCTCCTTTCTCCCCCCCTTTCCCCTCCTTGGTCAGGCTCCTGGCTTTTTCTTCTGTGGCCACGTATGAGGACTGTTCAAACCAAACACAACCTGTTTCCTCTGGCGTCCCCCTTGAGCATTATCCAACCTTTCGACTGTTGTGCTTTCTCTCCTTCTCTCTGCCTCCTATTTATTTGCAGCTGGATGTCTGTTCTCCTATCGATTGTTTTACAGAGGATATGAGTGGGCTTTGTCTCTGCCCTGCTCCGCTTTAAATATAGATCCCTCTGTTCTTTAACATGTTCTCACCAACACACACACACATCCTCTGGTTGTGAGTCAGTGTCCGGTATGAGACACAATGTGTGTGTGTGTGTGTCACATATGCTGGAATCAAGGCATGTCGAAGGTGTGTGACTGTGTCTCATTTCATCTCAACTGACAAACATCATGAGAGGAAAGGAGGGAGACAGAAAAAGAGAGGGGGGAGAAATAAGGAGTGAGAAAAACAGAGAGTTTGAGCTGAAGACCGGCAGCTCTTTCCACAATGGTGTGATTGTTCATTGGATGTAGGCTGACAGAAAGAAAAAGATTGAAAAAGAAGGAGAGAGGGACTTTTGGGATTGACAGACAGAGTGTGTGAGTTAGGGGGAAGGCCAGAGCACGGATCTGCTTTTTACATTTTTACCCGCTCTCACCGGTTGCTCTGCTGTTGCCGTGTGTGTGTCACATAAAGAATACATTTGAATGAGGCACCCTAACAGGGGTCAAGGCCCCTATATCAACTATGGCTTCAGGTCACACACACATTCACACATGGCTTGGGGAATGTGGACATACTTTGCTGCTGAAATAATTATGTAATGAATTGGCAAAATGTTGGATGAACAATTTGTTAAATTACGAATATTATTTTTTTATGGCATATTTCCGACAATTTTATTTCCACATTTTGAAGACATTAAAATACTCAATTGAACAATCATAAGATATATTAGTCCGATCTGTTTCTTGTTTAACGTAATGCCTCTGAAATAAATTGTTAGAAAATGTATAATATCACGTAATAAAAAAATCAACCACGTCTCTTATAATAAGAGACGTGGTTATCTGTATTGCCTATCCCTAAAATGAAACAATCACACATTCATGGCTCAACTACATTAGGTCATAGAAACCAACTTTGTGGAATGCTACAGTTGACTTTTTGCAAAAAGTGTGTGTGTGTGTGCGTGTGTGTGTGTGTGTGTGTGTGTGTGTGTGCGTGTGTGTGTGTGTGTGTGTGTGTGTGTGTGTGTTCTACATCATGCAGCAAGCAACACCTGAAAAGAGGGAGGGGATATTTTAAACCAACCCCAACATGCCTCGGTTCTGAAGGCCGGAAGGAAAGGTGGTGTTAGGATTAGCTGATCAGGACAGACTAAGCATCTGTTGCCCAATCAGAGCATCTGGAACATCTGGCACCAATGAACAGCAGCTGAACTCTGACCTTACCCAATTCACCGGCTGTCTATTTTTTTAATCGTTCTGCATCCCTCTCAATTAAATTCTTTATCTCTCGTCACTGACACTGACGAGTTGTTTGACACGCTGGGTGTTATTGTACACCTGTACAGGTTCATCTGCTTATCATGGTGATATCACACATTCCTCTCTTATCTCAGCTATCACCTGCAGCAGGGATGGGTTTCACATCTTAATCCAATAACACACTTGCTGAGATGTACGTATCTCTGTTTATGTGCATGTGTACACTAAGGGAGGCCGACTCAACACTCAAGTGTTGGTGAATGTAACGCTGTGTTTTCTTGCAGGTGCCGCAGCGGGCTTGTAGGACATTTTCACATCGAATACTAAAAAATGAGGAAGGAGATAGGTAGAAGGGAACAGAAAATCAATGAGTGTTTTCAGCCACGTCGTGTCTGGTGCTGACGCAGCACAAGGTGTTCCTATCGCTCGCGCGCACACACACACACACACACTAAATTGATGGTGGGACACCCAGTGTGGAGTACATTTTTCTATTGACTTATATTGAATAAAGGATTTTCACTACAAATCCGAACACAGCAGCATTGAGTGTGTGTGTGTGTGTGTGTGTGTGTGTGTGTGTGTGTGTGTGTGTGTGTGTGTGTGTGTGTGTGTGTGTGTGTGTGTGTGTGTGTGTGTGTGTGTGTGTGTGTGTGTGTGTGTGTGTGTGTGTGTGTGTGTGTGTGTGTGTGTGTGATGTGAAAGGCAGTGGATTTCATTTGCCCAGCTACAAAGCCATGGGCCCTAACAGGAAGCTCCACACACACTCCCAGCACAAGCTGTTTGTGTTGTAGCTTTAATCCTGAACCTCACACAAACATCCGTCCTGCATGATGTATTTTAAGCTTATTTACATTTTTTTTTAAATTCAACTCAAAAAATGTACAAACACACAGATCCAAGACCCCTCCCTTTCTCCTTTTCATTCCCCCCCACACACAGTCCTGTGATTGACTTGTGGTTGGTAAGTGCACCACTGGACTCACTCAATGCAGCCCTAATTGACAATGGGTTGTTAAGAAGAACACACACTGAGCTCTAAAACAACCACTAATTGATTAGCCTATTAGCTTAAAGATGTCTACTCACATCCTTCCACCCTCATGTGACGTTTGCTGATGTGAACAACTGCAGCAAAGTGGTCAGTGCTACAATGACAACTGTACTTCCCTCTGCTTGTCATTCATCTATTCCTTTGCTGCCTCTTACCGTTTCATAGTTAATAGATGGTACACTGTATGTATGTCAGGTGACCCCACTGCAGTATCCCTGTTCCTCATAAATCAACCACCGTGTACAAACAAATAATATTCACACAATCCTGCCTGCTGACAAACATCTTGCTGCGTCACAACCTTTCCTATTGTGTGCTATGAAAGCAGCAATTTATTCTAAATAATATGTTTCTCTGGCTGACTTGTAAACGGGCAGCTTAGTAACCCACATGTAGGCAGACACACTATTTCAGTTAATGGACACATGCGCTCGTCCCTCTTTAAGTAAAATAGGTCATCTCTGCAGAGTTTGAATAATAGAAAGTGTTGAAAATGATATAAGCCTACATCTGTTTGGAGATACAAGTAATGAGAACAAAAACCAATACATGTTATTTACCACATCATCAGATCAGTTGGCCACACATACCTCTCTGTCTGTATCTCTCCAAAAAACATAATACAAACGTTTTATCAGTGGCATCAATGGAAGTTATTTGCAAAGGCAGCCACTTCTTAACATTCCCAGATGTGTGAAGCCGTGACAGATGCTGAAGCACCGAGCCAAAATATACTTGAAAAATGAAACATCTGTCAAATGTTTTTAAAGACTCGGCTGCACTCCCTAATTTCCCTCTAAAATGTTTCCCATTGCCTGATTTAAAGCCTTCCATTTAAATATCATGGCGGGCCGGGTAAACAAGGGATAGTGATATCTGGAAGATGTGCGCTGACTGGACCCTGTAATAGACACAGACCTCAAAGTCTTTCACAAAGCAAAGTAGCTTTCTGGTTTCAATTCTGAATAAGTGCTCTGTGAACGACGAGCGGTAGCTGATAAGCTCTTTCTTTAACTCCATTTCAGCGCTGTGTTTAACTGTTCTCATCTGTGTTAGAACATTCCTAACCCCCTTTAAATGTGTCTTACCCACTTTCTCGATATCCTTTTTCTCTCTCTTTCTGCAACACACACACACACACACACACACACACACACACACACACACACACACACACACACACACACACACACACACACACACACACACACACACACACACACACACACACACACACACACACACACACACACACACACACACACACACACACACACACACACACACACACACACACACACACACACACACACACACACACACACACACACACACACACACACACACACACACACACACACACACACACACACACACACACACACACACACACACACACACACACACACACACACACACACACACACACACACACACACACACACACACACACACACACCCTCTTCCTGAGAAGTAGGAACATTCCTTGCATCAGCCAGAATCCCATATTAGAGAATCAGCACTCTGCCTGTGTGAGAAAAACAGGCTGAGAAAAAGATGGTGGTGTTCAAGTATTTATGTGCGTGTGTGTGTGTGCGTGCGTGAGCACATGTCAACAGGTGAGATAATAGTGTCAATGACATCTCCCTACTTAAAGTACCTGCCTACCGGAATGTTTGAGTGTGTGTAGAATCTAGAATTAATGGCATGTTGCTTATGTAGGTACATAGCGAAAAATGAATGCAGTTAGATGGTATGTAAGTAAGCGCTGGACCAATCAATGTTCAATCAAACTGGAGCTGCATCCTCCAAACAAAATGCTCAATTATGGTATGCCAGGGAAAGGTCATGAAAAGAATCAGGAAGATCAATGCATTCATCAAGATTGAGTGGATAATATACATCAAGCATCTCTCTCTTGCTGCAGAGGAGTAACATGTAAGCCAGGGGAGGATTTACATGGATTTCCCCCATGATGCTGCAGTGTGAAAAAGCCTATTAATGTCGCCTGATCAGAGCCATAAGGTTTGATTTCCAATAAGCTGCACTGAAATTGTTGTTGAATAATCACACGGTTAATAAAGTTCAGGAAAGCTGTATGATCAAAGGAATACTACACATAAAGTAAAACCTCAAATAGCCTGATAGCTCCTCCTTTACTTCTTCAAGAGACTCCGTTTTTACACCTTTGACAACTGACCTTTTGCAGATCTGGGAAACAAGACAGACATGTGTTTGCAAATATTGGAAGACAGACATGTGACGTGTGGGTGCTTTACTGCTTGATACACCCTTCATTAGAGCATATCTAACAGCAGTTTGCAGGGTAATGACAGACTGTCTGTGGCTGGGAATGTCACAGCAGACACACATCACCTGGAGACGCCTCTACAGATGGAAAAGCACACAACAATAATAATCAGGATGCACAGGTTTATCCTTTCATCTGTTCATTCCAGATAGGGGGAGAGGAGTATGTGGACAAACACATGGTGGACAGAGGTAGCTCAACGCAGCTGTTCAGCAGGGAGCAGTGGAGTAACTGACAGCGGGAATCGATGCAGAGGGTCGATGGACAAACATTAAGTCCACAAGCTGACAAACACAGCAGACAGCCCTCACAATGCAGCACGGACGGAAGGCCTTTACACGGGCTGCCAAGCATAAACAGATCTCTACCGGGACAACAGCGCTAATGCCACTGCGCTGACAGCTAAAGGTGTCTGCAGTAACAGGTACAATAACAGGTGGTGGCTAACAAGAGGAGGTAAACACAGAGCCAAGTTACCCTGGATTAGTATGTTATTTAGTTTAACTGACACGTTTACTTTTAAGACCAAATTAAACACTTTGAGTAGCCTATACTCAAAGTGATACCTACCTTTGATTAGAGGAGTTATTGCCTTCATGTCTGACTCAAAGCTTCCTTATCAAAAATATGTTTGCATACATGTGGGTGTGTGGACGTGCTTTATAGACAAGTGACAAAATGAAAAGATAAACTTGGATGGAGTGGTGAAATAGAACAAATCAAGATGTCACAATAGGATTTTTGGATTTGATAGGTATGGCATTGACACAGATTATATGATGCATCCTTTGACCCATAATTACTTTTGGAAGAGTTGCATTTACCCCTGAATTTACAGAAGTGTGTTGACGTTTTAGTGGCTACAGACTTTACTAACATACTTAACGTTTGTTTTTCTTTAAATGTGTCACTCATCTGTTTATAAGCACCAGGAATTCCAGTTTCTCAACATAGCAATTTGAGATAACACACTCCACTAGCGCTTTGTTTGCTGATTTATCCTGCAAAGTTGAAGGTGGCAGCGGCTCTACAGAAGCAAAGGAGGGCTGTGAGGTAGGATGTTGAAAACAAGGCTTTAAAAAGGAGAAGCGAGTGTGATTAGGAGGGCCATTGTAGCTGGTGATCTTGCACTGCAGCAACAGTGGAAACATGCTGTCCATGAGGAGAGTGATATCCTGTCTTCCACATCCCTCTCCCTCCCCTTCCTGCCACCTCTGTGCTTTCCCCCTCCACTAACCTGAACGTATAGATCCGTATAGATCCTAGCTAAATACATTGTGCCTGCCTAACGACAGATATACATACACACACACACACACACACACACACACGCACGCACGCACGCACGCACACACCGATCAACCAGTAAACAGTTAACATCTGAACGCCCCTTTCTAACCACCACAATTTGCTCTCCCACCCCTGCTGCTCTCATGTCCTTGGTCGTGGGCAGGGGCGACACCAATGAACTGTAATCAATGGACAAGCCTCGGCACAAATGGATCATGTAATCGCAATCTGTGTTTAAAAACCATGCACACACACACACACACACACACACACACACACCAACACACAGAGATTTGCAGCATGAACGCTCGGCGGTGCACACCAGCAGCAGAGACACGCAGGAGACAGAGGGGAGAGAAAACGCCCTGCCTTGTTCCATGTCGAAACCCCAGCCCTTTGGGTACTGTGCACAACACACACATACCACCTTCACATACGCTTTTCTTTAGAGACCACATCTGGACAACAACACTGATTTCTGAGCGGGATTTTTTTTCGTGTCTTTGTTGGCCATCTGTGTGAGGCGAGCGATCACACGCTTGAAGACACGCTGATCATGATGTTCTAGTTATGATCGGAATTGTTGATGTATTATTCATCTTCCTCGTCCACATATTGACATTAGTATCCTTAAATGGTTGGTGAAATACAAAGCAAGCGTACCCCTGATTTACGCCTGATATGAGAGGTTGAGGGTAGAGAAAAACCATGCAATCATCCAAGTCAAGGAAAACACATAATTCAGAAGGAAAACACATATTTAGCAGCATATGTATTAAGCGTGGGATACAAATGATCACGTGGGAAGCTTTAAAAAAGTGTTACCTTTAACTTGAGTGTCATATTCGGCCACTATCTCCTTTTCCTTTCGGAATTTCGCCGGAGACGTCATGGCTGAGTTTGGAGATCAAACCGCTTGCCCCCTCGTAGCGAAGTCAATTTAGTCTCAATCAGTCCAACAAAAAAAAAAATAGCCTTTAACGGGGGGAATGCCACTCTCGGGTAGGCTTCGAAGAGAAAAAGGAAGCACAGATGAGAGATTGCAGCTCCTCAGTGGACCCGCGGATCTGTATTGTCTCCCTGCTGCCTCTGTTCACTCCGGCGCATTGTGAGTTTGGCGCTGCTGCTGCTCTGTGTTCCCATCCGCCGCCGCGCCTCGCCGCCTCCTCAAAAAAACGGTTGTGGTGCAAACAATTTCAAGTGAAAGGAGATTCACCCCCTTCTTAAGAAACAAACAGTGTTTGTTTGTTCAGTCAGCGCTTCAAAAAGTTTGTTTTATATATTTGCCATTATGTGTCTCGTGGCTGTCCGTCCGCCTGTCTAAACTAAACTGCTCTCCTCTCCCCCCTCCTGAAGTGAGAGAGAGGAAGAACCGAGGGGAGATGGAGGGGCTGGCTGCTCAGTGCGCAGGACAGGCAGCGATGCACACATGGACATTATTCATTCGGCTACATAAAATAAATGTGTTGCAGGCAATCCCCTAAGTGCATGTAACAAGTCCCATTGGGATGTGTTTTGTTTGACAATGTGATTCGATATATAAATAGCACTAATTGCAAGTTGGGGGTATTGTGGGCCATTCCTGGGTGTGTAAAGTGAGCAAAAAAAGTCTAATAGCCACTTTATATATGGTTTCAGTAACATTATGGTCGCTGAGGAGAACGTGTGTCTTGCATGTGTCATTCTGCAGAATTTAAATCCGTATTACGTAAATAAGATAGTAATGTATAGCTAATATTAGCCTTAAGGAAGCAATTCCCTAACCTTTGCGGATATCTATGTCAACTGATAATATAATTTGACATAACGGGAATGTATTAACCTTGTCTCGTGTTTCGACAGCAACCATTTATCATATAAAACAGTGTTATTTAAATAGTCTATTTTAAAGACAACCCTCCTCCTGAAAGTAAGTATCAACTTTTTGAAAATCTACGACACAGCCCCGTCCCAGTTTATAGGACATCAGTACTTCCCACACCATGATTGGCGTAACTAATTTGAATGACATGCAAGCATACTAATCGGCTTTCAGCATTTTTGAAGGTGGGCGTTTCACCCCTATTTTATAACCAATGATATTCAGACTTTCTAATGAGGGTGGCCAATGACATCGGTTACTATGAAGTTCAGCCAATCAGAGTCAGATGTAGGGTCTTTTAAAGATAGTTTCCGGAAGTGCCCTTAAATACCAGGAAGTTGTAAACAAAGCTGACAGCTATTTGGTTAGCTGCTTCTACATCTAAATGGATGCTGAGCCAGTCATTTAAAACAGCCTGGTTATTTGCCGATATCGTGCATTTAACAATAATACAGCAAACCCTTTTGTTTTAAAGATATAAAGTTTCGCGTGTATATGTATTTTCTCGCGTTGCTAAACAACCTGACTTTAGCTGCCTTCCGTTTTCTCGTTAGGAAAAGGCTAACGTTTGCACAAGGACGTCAGTGCTAGGTTAAAGCCTGCGAAGTTAACGTCAAATTGAGTATTAATATCCCGACGAATAGTGAGTAACAGCACTCCCCGGTTCTTGTTTTTTCTGCTGCATTTGCTTTCTGGGGGACAGAAAGAGCGAGAATTCGTCCATTTTGGCAGGACAACAATGTCTACATCCAACGCTAATTTCAAAAACAAGTGTGTGTCCCAGGTGAACTGTATATTCTGTGAAAGTCTGCTCTGCACAAGAGGCATGAAAGCTGTGCTTCTTGCAGACACTGAGGTTGAGCTTTTTTCGACTGATATTCCTCCCAATAGGTAAGTGCTAGTCTAGCTAGCATAGCTGCTGGCCTTTGTTTATGTCTGTTGTGTTGTTACTTGAAACGACCTGTAATAAACTGATGTCTAACTGATCATTTGGTGCTAATGGGTACAAAGCATTGACACCCAAACTATGATTTACTCTGTTTGTTGCATGAACATGTTAATTTAATGTGTGTTTTAACCTTTTATGGCTGTTTGTTTCTCATTACACGCACCCTCCCCCCAGAACTGTTGATTTTGTGGCCAGCTGCTACTCTACTGAAAGCTGCAAATGCAAACTGAGAGACATCGCATGTCTCAAGTGGTATGTAAAGCTTTTCAATAGCCTACAGTGTTTGCTTTAAGAAGACCATCTGTCGATGTGAAATGTTGATAAGAAGCACAGCAAACAAGGTCTTCCCATGTAGCAGTTTTTTATGACACACATGTACTGTAGAACTGCAACTACTCAACAGTCTTAAATTCAGAGTTATTAAATTACAAGGATGTAAAACTGAAAATGCAGAAATGTTTTCATAGTTGATGACCTAAACCAGAGAATATTTAGTGTTCCTACTTGACTCTAAATTAAATAGTTGCCCATCATTTTGTGTAGATGATATAACAACTGTTTTCTTATTGAGCAGATGTATTTCTAATATAAGTTTAAATAAGGGAAATGTAATCTGTAATCGCTTCATTGTATGCAACAATAAGAGTTAACATTTCGGCTTTATACACCTGTAGTTAAGGTGACATTTGGCATTCTAAAGTACAGTTTAGTGCTACAGTGAGGTGTTTTTCGCTCTTTTGTATTCTAAAGCCTTTGTTGTTGTTATACACAGGGCAAAAACAAACATCTCTTAGATAATAGACACCCGCTAGTGGAGTAAGCATTTTTCAGAAATGCCCACAGTAAATTGCTGACACTTGTTCTTCTTTATTCTCTCTCCCTCCCTCCCTCTGCCAGTGGTAATATTGTGGGATATCATGTTGTTGCTCCCTGTAAACCCTGCCTGCTCTCCTGTAACAACGGCCATTTCTGGATGTTCAACAGTGACGCTGTATCCACTCTCAACAGACTGGATGCGACAGGTTAATATAAGCTCTACTTGAAAACAAACTGGAATTTTTCTTCCCTGTTTAGTGTGTTTTTTAATTAGCCTTCTTCACCTTCCAATGTGTCTGCAGGTCTAAATCTGCTCCTGTGGGGAGATCTTCCTGAACTGGATGACAGTGAGAACGAAGAATCAGAAAGCCCATCAGAGGAGGAGTGTATTAGGTAGAGAGGGAAATGGACAATGTGAGGGACATGGTACGCCAACATTTGAGGTGGAGCTAAGAGTGTACAAACCGTACTTGAGATAAGAGACATTTCATGTTTCAAAGGGTTGTTTAATACTTCATGAAATCGGGCAGAGAAGGGCTGTTGCGCTGCTCTGACTTCATGAAATGCTCAAACCAAGGTGCACATCTAGCCACACCCCAATCTGTGATGTCACAGCAGGTGTTTTACCTGATGGAAAACACCTGCTGTGACATCACTGATAGGGATGTGGACAGAAACACAACTTGCTCCAAAGTTAGAAACAATAGAGAAAAGTACAGCTGAAGATTTTGGCCCAGTGTAATTTAGTGTTGAATTTCACTTTACCATTCCTTTCCCCATCACTTTACACTGTTAAAAGCACACCAGCACACAATGTCACACACGCTCTCCTTTCCTTTTTTCTGCACATCTGCATGGGCTGCTATAAAACATGTGGCTGGAGTAGAATGAAAATGACAGACAACTAGACTTCTTAATCTAGTGCATTCTACTTTTCATCAGTCTCCCCTGAGCTCGTGGTTTTGATCAAACTCATTAGAAGTTGGGGTTGTTCTCTGATAGGGCAGTGGAACCTTTTAGCAAATGCTGTGCTTTTTGCTTTCAGTCCAATTTTCTGATGAGAAGAACACATTCCTTCCGCCTACTTTCAGTTTAATGGCAGTTATAATCTGTACATTGAATATGCTGTGATACGCAAAAACTCCCATAAGAGTTATGTCTTAAGGCTTGTATTCTCTCCGTGTGGCTGGGTGCTGTCTGAAAGCTGGGGTGCTTTTGGAATCCTGGATATTGGAGAAATAGCACAATGATTGAATGATATATATATTAGATTTAGGTTACCTCACGATCTGACGTTCTATCAGTGACATTTTGATACGCTAATACAGTGTTTGTAACCCAATGGACAGCAGCAGTATGAGTCTGACTGTAGCAGTATCTGATACTAACGTATGCATGGGGTGTGCTTCCACATAGACCTGGAGCAGCTGAGTTTTTTGGTAAGAGCTGAAATAAGAAAATGGGAGCTGACGAAGATGCAGGATGTGGATCATAAGCAAAATGAAAACATGAGTTCTGAATGGATGTTGGTGTCCATGCTCTGTTTTTTTTAACATTACTATTCAGTGTCATGTAGCAGAATAGTTGTAGCACCAGAGAAAATCCCCAAAGAATCATGGAACATATCATATTGAACCGACAGACTGCATCCCCTTTATAAAAAAAAAGATGGAATGTTATTTTTGGCCAGCTTATTGAATTGCATTTCAACATTTTAAGTAATCTGTCGTGAGGTTAACCCTAAATATTGTATTGGCCTTACTGATGCTGTGATGCTGTCACTGAACCTTTGTTACTCTGTGGAGGTTGATGCTGTAAGTGAGTCAGTCGTCTCTAGCTCGGTCTGTTGTGAAAGACACAAGCTTCAACATCTCTTGTCACAAGGGACTTTACTCAAATCAGTCCTTTTTTGGCAGTGCCATCCGTCTGCTCTTGTTATTGTTTCACTGCTGTGCCCTGCTGATACTATGATGCCATCTTAAAGTAACAGTCCTTCTGTGAGTGAATAGGATTTGCCTGCATTGCGGGCAAACATATTATTATACTTCTTACCTGAAGGAAAAGGATATAGGTATTTTTTAACTATAATTGGCCTGTGTTTATCTATGCGATAGCCTTTAGCTGCGGAAAAATACAAAGAAATATTGTCCAGATTTTCACTTTAAAGTCATAACTTACCGTCTGATACACTTGCACACCAAATACTGTTTATGTGGTAAACTGATAGGAAACCGTTAATCAGCTCCTTATTTATTAAATCCACAAACCAAAAATATTTAACCACATACTTCCTTTTTCGTTTACAAGCTTTGTTTACAAATGCATTGGTTTATAATGTGCTACAGTACTTATGTTTTGGTTCAGGTATTTCATATTTCATTTGTGATGTAGTGCTTTGTTTTGTACGTTTTTAAAGGCTGGGTGTGTACAGTTGTACCTCAAGAAGGTATCTTGAGGTACTTGCGAGCTTCCTCTGGCTAGGACAATTGTCATGATAATCATATAAACATTATTTAAATTGCTGTTTCTGACGTGAAAAACTTTTATTAACATGCCCTGCTGAAAAATGTATATTTTGGAATTGCACTGAAACTGCATTGGTAGTTTAAAAATGATTTGTTGTTTTGTATGCTTGTTAAATTAATAAACTTTTTTTTTCAAAATATCTGAAATACTCTGTAGTTTTGTTGTCTCTTTGCTGTGCTCAACAGTAAAATGATACCCATACACTTGCATACATTAACTAATGTTTTCGTTTTTACTTTACACTTCTATACGGATCCTATAGATTTGTTTTATTGTCCCCAGGGGGAAATTCATTTTCACATCACATGAACACAATATATAAACAACAACAATAACACAGACAACAACAGATAACGACACACAAAGTCAGCCTTTTAACATTTCGATGCCGTTATCCAGTTATATGACTTGGAGAAAACGATGAACATGATGTGAAGTGCTTGGTTTTTCTGGCTGTAGTGAACGTAATGTTTTACATTTCAACTGTATGTACGAGTCGCAAACGGTGTATGTAAAACATGTTGTGCATTTTAGAAATTAACATATTTATCTTCTTGAATATATTCTAATTTGGAATTTGCAACACTTTGGCGATTTGAAAAATACGAATCGCACAAGTTGGAAACAATCCTACGGAGCCACTAATATTATTTGAGCCACTAACTGTTTAGTCGAACTGTGCAGAAATGCCTGGTTTAGACATACTGAATACTCATGCAAAGGAGCATTCCAATTTAGATTTAGAATTTGAATATCAACGTTATGAATGAAGCTTTGAACCTTTAAACTTTTTGGTACAGCCCTGCTTACATTGACACATGACCCTCTGTTCTTGTGTACTTGTTTACAGTTTTCCCACCAAGAAGGCATATTGACTTTAGATGTATCCTTCTATACAGGTTACAATTTGAGGAGATAATCCACCAGGAAAGACTAAACAGAGGTTCTAGGTAGAAAAAGTAACTTGGATACGTGTCAGAAATCAAGAAAACTATAGGTCTACTTATCAGTAATTTGAGATTTTAAAAGAATTATGAACCACATGTGCACCAAGAAAGCAAGTCCTTTAAAATGTTTTGTTTTTGCATACCTCCTTCGCAAGATTTCTCTGCTGCTGTTAGGACATGCAGGGCAATTTAGGTAGTGAATGCAAAAAGCATGAAACAGTGTTTCTATCTTAAAGTCACTTTGCTTCAACATGGGTTACTCCTATAAGAATATTGTTGTTATACTGAATGCACAATGTTGTTGAATGTGTGCATAACACTCAATGTAATATGCTTCCTCTCTGCCCCAGTGAGAGCTTCGTTTGTCATGTAGAGACATGTCTTACTGAACAACATGCTAATACAAGTCCAACAGATTACATCCTGTCACACCAACACCCAAGTACAGGAAACAACAACAAAAGGCCGCCTGATATTCTAGATGGTTATTGTCAACAAAATATGACAGGATGAATAATCTGCTCTTTTCAAAGTACACTACACATGCACACAACTTGGATCAGCTCGGACAGTGTGGAAAGGTTAGTAGCTGCTGCTGGTAGTGCCTAAGACCAGGCTCAAAACCCGAGGGCACCGAGCCTTCGCAGCAGCTGGCCCCAGGCTCTGGAACACTCTTCCCCTCCATGTGAGGTCGGCCCAGACCCTAGGGGCTTTTAAATCCACACTGAAGACACACTACTTCTCTCTGGCCTTCTAGTTAGAGTGGGGTTACGACTCCTGACTTCCATGTGTTGTTTTTATCCGTTGTGATTTATTGTGATGTAATGTGTTTTTATGTGTTTAAATTACATGTACAGCACTTTGGCTCGACCAAAATCGTTTTTAAATGTGCTCTACAAATACAATTTGATTTGATTTGATTTAGTCTGGAAGACACATTTTTCTGAAGGTAAACACGCCACAAATAATAGTTCAGAACCACTGTGTTTTGGACTTGATGGAATTACCAATTTATTGACATCCAAAGAGTTTACAACTGTTTTTTATTTGAATTTGTATGTAGAGTTTCAAACCCCCATTCTGTATGAATCATATTTTTGTGTCATTGATTAATTATTCCCCCTGTTATGCTTCTAATACGTATTTAAATGAAACCGCCAAAAAGGGGCACTTCCTCCTTTGCTTGCAACCTGGGACAATGAGACCCTTTGGAGGGACGTTGATATTACTGGCTTATCACAGGGATGTAATCCACTTTGCATTTTATTTGTTCTGTTTTCAAGCCTAGTCTCCTGATTGCTTTCTCTGATAGAAACAACAGCTTAATGTTATTTGTGTAACAGATGAGTTTTGAGCTGAGCAGGAAACCAGGCAGACAGGTATGAAGCTAATGTGGCAGCTGTTTGAGTGAGCTGTGTGAAAAGTGGACAGGTGTTTTAAACACAGCAGCTAAGCTTGGCAGGTGTGCAACTGTTTTACAAAAACAACTGCCAGGTGAGTATAGAAGCAGAGTGAGATAGGAGGTCCTCTACTTGGGAACAGCTACAATGAAGCAGGACTCTATTTATCATTATTGTTTTTAAATGACTTAATGCTTGAAATGGGCCTTTTTCCTGGCAGCTTTCTGACATGTGGGGAAGCGCAAATGACATTAATTAATGACGACCTTGTGCCATTAAAATGCAGCGTGAAATTCAATGAATGTCATTGATTACTCCTTTTCCTACTATGGCATGACCCTGGTCAAAAAGCCCATACCACATTAAAGGCAAGTGCCTCAGGAATAGGTAAAATAAAGAGCATATTGCTTAGTGAAAAAACATTCAAGTAGTAGTTTAATTAAAAAAATTTATTTCAAATCTTTCCAAATTATAAAATAACCATTTTTTTCCTGATCTGTCCAAATACTTACTCATTCACTTCTGAGATGTGAGTTATAACTGATTCACAATGTGAAAAAGAAAGGTCATATCTGTCGTTTTGGTATATGAGGACAGTAAAAATAACATGACATTTTGTTATATGGAAATGTTTGAATCAAGGCAAGACAATTTTCTTAAAGTCTCTGCACATCAGCCGCAGGCACTTTTAATACTGGAAGATTGGAAACCCCCCAAATCAAATCTGAAGTTTTATGCTTTCATGCTTTATGCCTTTTTGCGTTTGTGGAAAAATCATAAACAGCACTCTGCCGCCCTCTGTTGGATATGCGGTAATACTACATTATGTATACACACTTGGGCAATTTACATTTTTTATAAATTGAAAACCTCACAGTTATGACACAACATTGCACACAAAGCCCTACCACCACATTATTTTTAGATTATGATAAACGTTTACAATATATACATTTAACTAACCCTTTCGTAGCAAAAGTTGTACATATCACACATGTATTCTGACTGTATTTGTCACAAAATGTATCCCCTCTCTATATTCAGAGAGGATTCCCTACCATCAAGTGTTTGATTTTAAAGATATTTTAGATCATGCCTAACAGCCTGGTTGAAAACAGAGAATTTCTTCTCTCTTAAGTCAAGTTATGACGAGTCACTGACATTTGTTTTTGCTTTTTATTTGACATTAGGCAGAATAAAGTCAAGAGACAGGTGTTATCTGCCGTCATTGCTCCAGGAGCTGCAGCCTGGCCAACAAGCTGCCCCTCTTCTTTTTTGACTTTTTATCCGATGGCTTCTGTATGGTGGACTTGCCTTCTTCTCTGATCCCTGTCCTCTTTTTTCAGCATCTGCTTAAGTGAGGCATTGTCCTCCTCTGCTCTTTTCAGTGCAGCCATCATCTCTCCATTCAGCTTCTGCTGCCCCAGCTGTGCGAGGTTTGATGCTTAGATTTTCTCCTTCTCAAAGTCCAGGGTCTCCAGAGCTTTGAGATCAGTCACCTCCTCCATCAGATGGTGTTTGCCCCTCAGCTCCTGGGGTTTCTCTTCATGCCCTTCCTGGTGTTCCCCTGTTTACTCTTACACCATTCGGCTTTTTGTTTTGCTGGTTCTCAATGCTATTGTTTTCCCGTCTGACAACTCTCTGGTTTGCTGCTGCTTTCATCGTGGCTGTTTAGCAGCTGAGGGACTGAGAATACTGCATGTGTGTGTCAGTAAAACGTTTATTTTGCTTCACGAGATAAAAGGCTGATAGATGCTTTACTAATCAATACACATTTCCATCTCAATTGATGATAGTTGGTTTAACATATAATAAAATCATTATTTGGACTGAGAACAATAATGAACTAGTTAAGCAGTGCTGCACTAAATGTAGATTTAATAAGAGTGTTACAAGTGTGCTTGGACAAAAAATAATAATTGAAAACTGATTGTCTGAGACACAAATCGTCAGATTTTAGTTGCACAATTTCTCTCCCACGTGATCTCAGTAGAACTGTTATCTGTATTGAGACATGAGAGGTCTCTCTTCACATTACATCCACACTTTACTACCTTTATTTTATTTGACCTTTTTCTCATGTATTTGTATGAATCCTCCTCTCAGATATTAAGCAAGGGAGACACCTTTAAATACAGCTAGTTGTAAACGCCTCACATTCAGCTTTTGTATGTTCTTATCACTATGGTCCGGTCAGGGCCGCCCACACAGTGGTGATCTGTCAAGAAATAAAGATGTTCTGATATATTTATGATCGAATAAGAGGAATTGAATCATGTCAACCTTTCATTTTCCTGTGATTCATGCCACAGTGATTTAGGTGAACACTGGTTGTCTTGGTTACATGTGACCACACGTCTTGGTCTTCTGCTCAAAATGATGAAGTAATTATAATCACTTTATGAGATTATTTATAATTTAATTTTAAATGATTTACAGATTAACTAGAGTTAACCTCAGGTGTCCTTCAGGTAAAAATATATACCTGAAAAAGGAAAATGAGATTCCAGCCAATAACTATTGCTAAAGCAGTGGTGATGAGTCAATAGTCAAAAAGCAAGTACAGCTTAGATAAATGTATCTTATATAAACATCACAGTAGCATTTGAGTTACAACACATTTATTTTTGTATTTAGTAAATTGTGTAATTATTTTTATTTTTTATCTTCAATATTTCTTTCCGTTTTGTATGCATACTTCTTGTTAAACATTAATCTGTCTTTGGCTCTTTTCCCGCTGGAACAAATGTTAATGTCCCCTCTGTGGGACGAGGTATTCTGATTCTAGTTCTGCACAACTCGTCTACAGGCTTTAGATAGTAATACACATCCACAAAGACATCCAAGAAAGAAATACTACAGTGATTTCCACAAACATTCATTCACAGATGCAACCTTAAATATGTTTACAAAATGCAGGTGGGTTTGAAAATAATACAATTGTGCTATTGTATACAGTGTTGTACACATAGTTTTGCTCTTTTAACAGAGATCATCCAAATGAGGTTTTGCCTAATGCAAACTGTGCTGGTGTCTTAAACTCATATTAAGAACAAGTCTCCAATCGTTAAACCATCTATGGTGATATTGCCTGAATATTAACTCACAGATGAAACATAAGCAATGTATGTGTTTTCAAGTTCATAACCAAAGAGTATTGCCTGTTTTGCTGTGATGTTGACAGAATTACATATTCAAACAAACCAATGGTACAAATGTTTCTGGTGTTCTTGTGGCCTATTCATGATTTACGTTTTGCTCATCAAGCAACATTCAGAATTCTCCTGGGCTCCAAACATAATAATAGTCAACATGTTACCAGTATTGCACGATGAAAACAACTTGAAAAATGCTTTGTTTTATTTAAATTAGAGTCCAGGGACGTTGCACAGCCAACATTTATGTACATCCCTGACACTAGATGGTGCAGTTGTACCATTAATTGAGACAACCATCAGACGATCTTGGTTGAATAACAGCTATATAACTCCTCATTGTAAAAGAAACACACAGCATAAAGATGAACTAAACTACATGTAAGAATTGCACGTTTATATTTGTTGTCACTTATAGAGTGTTATTATTTCTGGAATGACAGAAAGCCTTAAAGTAAAACCCCTCTTTTTTTTTTTGCCAATGCCTACAATAAAAAGCCAAAAATAGATGTAGTGTAGTCTGTGCATTTTTCCATCCAATAAGCTGATGTTACAGAGGCCGGTCATTTTACAAAGATTGAACTATTTTCCTTTTCGCATAAATAATTTAAAGTAGAGGCCATTATTATACTTGCTAGGACAAATGAAGAAGATTTCCATCAAATTAGCGGTCACCTTGATCATCAGAGGGAACAGAATATCTTATACATCTTATAAGAGGTTCATAAAAGCTCTGCAGTCTGTCATGGTCATCTCCTGATAATAGACCTAAAAGGCTAGGCTAATGTCCAGCTTTGCCTGATTATGCATATTAATGACACCTCAAGAATTCATCACAAAAACCTTTCTTCAGTGGGTGAGGAGGGCAAACGGTAATAAATGGTTGAATTTATTCACTTTGGGAATAATTTCTTTAATCAGGAGAGGAAACTTTCCTGAGACTGGTCCACAGGGCTGTTCATGAATTCTTAAATAATTCTACTAAATCAATCGAATATGATCACTAAACCACAAAAAAACATATCCTTTAGGAACTAATCAGCCCATAAACTTGAGAACATTAGCTTTATAATTAAGAAAAACAATTGCTTTTCATATAGTCTGGGTATAGTCTGGGGAAACAGAACTGCAGGTGCCATACTCAACAGCAGGTTTTAACAACCGGGCTGCCTACTGGCCCATGCATTGTACTCTGAGGCAAGCTGCACTGGGCTTTTGTTGAAGTGCTCGAGATAACACAAAGAAAACTTCAAACAGGCTTCTTATTGTGTTCTATTCTTCTGGGCAAGATGATTACAGTTAAGGATAAAAGTTGTTCCCATACAGTAAACTAATGCGGGGAATCAGAGAGCACTAATTAAGTCATGGGGGATCCGAGGCGGTCGGCATGGATGTGTTCCCCAACGCCCCGACCATGGGGGTTTAGTGGGAACTTTACAGCCCAACAGCATTCAGCATCAAACGTGTTTATTGTCAGCCGAATGTCCGGTTGAGGCATGAACCGCTGGATCTGCAAAGCCACATGGGAAAAAAGAGCAAAAGCTGCAGCTTCTTAGCCTGAGTGCTGATAGGCTTGAGTATTCTCCCTTTTTCCTCCCTCCATCTCACTGCCCCTAGCACAGCTTAGAAAGTTGCACCAAATACCATCTTTCTGAAGAAATGAAAGCCACTGACTGTGTATCACAGCAGAAATTGTCTCATTTTTTATCACAGAAGTTGTGTAAAGTATAAAAACCTAATAACATGTAAAAACATGTTGACATAATGAAAGCGACCGCGAAATTCCAAACTCTGCTGGGTCTTAACCTTTTGATTTAACCTTAATATGTCTGGAGACCATGAACAAAACATTTGATTTTAGTTGAGTTTGGTCTTATTTTCCTCAGTGCAATGAGAATTAGAAAGGAAGAACCTTTGGCCTTTAAAATCAACTTTAAAATCAGACGAATTGATGAACTATGAACACGTGTTTTATGTCTGTGGCACCGAGTCAAATTTTCAAAGGCAAACCTTTGTCGATTTAATAGAACTTACATTACTAACTATGCTGAGGTGGAGATGTTTCATATTTCACTATCAAAGATCTGAATAAAAGCATCATCAAGATTGTCTGCTCTGTGACCTCAGTGGAAACTGAAGAGACTGAACACGTACAAATGTTTGTATTGGTGTGTGTGTGTGTGTGTGTGTGTGTACTAAATGTGTGTGATTGTGTCTTTGCATCAGTAGTCTTTATAATTTCACATCTCTTACTAGACACACACACACACACACACACACACACACGCACGCACGCACGCACGCACGCACGCACGCACGCACGCACGCACACACACACACACACACACACACACACACACACACACACACACACACACACACACACGCACTGAGTTTAAAGTGTGTGGCCTTTCTTTGTTTTTCCTTTCATGTTGCTGGTTTTGTAATGCGACCTTGTGTTAGCCTGGCCTTTCTGCTCTTTTTTATTCTTGCATTAGCCATTCAGCCTGGCACATCTTTTATATATTTTATCTGATATGACGTCCTGGGAAAGCCTCCCCTTTCAGGATTCATCCAACATTAAAAATAAATCAAACACACTTGTACACATGCTGCTGCTTGTTTTTTTTCTTCCAAACCCTGTTTATCTGATTAAATTCCACAGTCTTTGTTTTATTAATGAGACAGATATTCAACTACAGATGTATTCTTTGTGGATCCTAAATCAAATGATGTATAAATGAACAGCTTCTGGAGTGTGGTGAAGTCAGCTGGGAGATTAATAAAATCTGTTTAAACAACATGTTGCTGTGTTTTCTTTTCTTAGACAAGTGCAGTGATGTCTTTTAAGATTTAGTTTTGTTGTGTTATTCACACACACACACACACACACACACACACACACACACACACACACACACACACACACACACACACACACACACACACACACACACACACACACACACACACACACACACACACACACACACACACACACACACACACACACACACACACACACACACACACACACACACACACACACACACACACACACACACACACACACACACACACATATCACGCTTTTGCAGACAAATGCTTTTTTTTATCACCTTTTCTCGTTATTGGGAGGGCCTGTCCTACTGCTTGTAGCCACCTGCAAATTACAATTTAGTACTCCAAGAGTTAAGACTGTGTTCTTTCAGCCCATTGTGTGTGTGTGTTTGGTGTGTGTGTGTGTTTACGTGTGTTTGCTAGTGTGTGTGTGTGTCGGGGGAGGGGTAGAGAGAGTCTGGCAGAAAACCTTTAATCCGGGTGCTGTCAGGCCCAAACCCGGCTTGACGTCCCATTGATGTGGAACAGAACAAAACACAGGGCCCCTTGCTAAGCTCCCACTAGCTCACTCACCCGCGCACGCACACACACACACACACACACACACACACACACACACACACACACACACACACACACACACACACACACACACACACACACACACACACACACACACACACACACACACACACACACACACACACACACACACACACACACACACACACACACACACACACACACACACACACACACACACACACACACACACACACAGGGCCCCTCTCTAAAGCCCTAGCCTGGGCCCCTGCTCCCTAACTGGGAAGGGCATTCCTCAGCCTATGCACTGGCGTGTGCATATACACTAACTCACTCACTCTCTGCCTTCTCTGCCACACACACACACACACACACACACACACACACACACACACACACACACACACACACGCACGCACGCACGCACGCACGCACGCACGCACGCACACACGCACGCACGCACACATTTTAACTCTTTAAGTGCTGTGCTGTAATTTGCAGGTGGCGAGAGCGTGAAGGTCTGTCTCTCACTCCTATAGGGTATGTGTCCCTTCATTTCCATATAGAACCCTGGGTGTCTATGTTCCTCTGTTTGACACACACGCGCACACACACACATTTATCTTAAGTTTGTGAGATGCTGGGATACAGTTAACAGGAGCCAGATGCTCGAGTGTGTGTTGGCAGTAATGAAAGTGTGTATCCGTGGTGACCACAAACAATTATTATTGTCCTGCTGTTTGGACAGCTCCTGGCCCGTATCCTCTGTTTACTATTAGCTTAAAGAAGGAGAAACAGAAAGAAGGAGACAGAAAGCAGAGCGAAAAGGAGAGCTGCAGATGGATGTCTGAGCGGATACAAAAAGCGACTGATATTAGAATAAACATGTGTGTGAGCTAATGGTCCTGAGCTGTAAAGTGTATTTGGATGGTGTTCATTCGGTGGCCAGGAGGTGGCGGTGTGGGCAGCAGTTAGTCGTGCAGCACCTCACACTTTGACCCATTGTTGGCCTTGAGGTTGAAGCATTTTGGTTCATCAGTTCAGTTTAAGCTTGTCCCTCTAGAACTAAGGTGGTCCTGAGTGGTCTTAAGTTTGAGGTGGCTGCCACAGGTTATCACTCTGCAGCCCAACACTTAAAATAACTCAGAGGACATAAGGGAGCCGAACACCTACTGCATGGAAACCATTCCTCCCACTCACACCTACATGGTCAGCTCGTTTTCCTCTTCACCCTCTCCAGGACTGAACTCGCCCCTCGGTTTCCGCTGTAAAATTACTGAGATCTTTATTCCCCGCACTGGAATTTTGCCGCTTCCGTTTTGGATTGTCAATACTCCGAGTGAGCCGTTTGTTTGGTCCGGGCTGCGGTCCAGAGGGGCCTGAGCCAGTCCCAACCAAAATGTTTTTATTGACGGGCGAAAGCAGTCGGGCCGACAGCACCGATTGGCTGTAATTGGTCGGCAAGTCAGTGGTGTGTTTGAACTACCCTATGTAAAGTGGCAGCCTTTAAAAAGCACACACACATACGCCCTCCCCTGTTTCTCCCCTCCCGCCGCTTTAAGAGAAGCCAGATGGGCCACGGGGAAGCAATCACCCCTCTATTTGTCTTGGTGCTGATCAGGTTAGTGAAGTGTTCTCAGGCCTGGCCAAGAGTCTACACACTGCTGCCTGTTGTCCGTGAAGCTCACTGCGCTGCACGACTCCCGCCAACAGACCCGGTCACACCGCGCTGGGACAGTACAATAAGTTGGAATAAATGCTCTAATGTGACATTAAAGGACAGAAGTCGTTCTTCTGGGTGTGTTGCAGAAACACCAGATTTCTACCTACTGTAGGTCTAAGTATCTGACTGAGCTAATGCATAAATATGAGGGTCAGCAAGGAGAGCTGGTAGCTAACATCTTTCATCTGGTGATATGGACACCGCCATTTAGGGCTGGGTCAATGGATGGGAGGTGTGGAGGCAGCAGCGTGTGTGGAGAACATTCCAGCCATTGAACACACAGATGGTTTGGTTTATAGCAATGAAATGAGCACCAGACACAGAGCAGTGACAGTGAACGAAAGCCTCAATGAAGCACCACACACACACATACACACGTACCCCTGACTGCACGGGTTAATGGAGTGACGGAATCCAGAAGGAATTTACTCAAGGACTCAGGGAGTGAACTATTAGGTAGCCTCTAAACTGCCCTGCAGAAACTCCAAGAGCCCTGCTCAGTTTTCTCACATTGTAACGTTTCTACAGCTTCTCAACAAGGCCATGACATGAACAAGGATGAGAGAGCGAGATGTGAGACAGCATCATCAAAAAGAGAAAAAGATGGTCAATGAGGAAGACGCAGAAGCCAAAAGATGGCGGAGCAGGACAATCAGGGAGACTCCTTGGTGGTGAAATCTGATCCCCCCCCAGACTTGCTTGCCCTCTGATTGGCTGGCCCTCCTATGAACCCTGACCTTTGGCTTTGTCTGGGGCTTGTGACCTTGAGTGAAGTACAGGCAGAGTGTTGCGTCTCCTCCCAGACTCTCGTATGTGCTCTTTCTCCGCTCTCTCTCCCCTGGCCCATTCGTCTCCAGCGAGAGAGGGTCGGTGGGGAGGAGATGGAGAGCAGAAATGTCAGCGAGACATTAAACAGAGTGCGTCTGTGTGTGCTCTCATAGCCCAACCTGTCTGATTTCCCTCTCCTCCATACCCCCTCCTTCCTCCTCCCCCTCACATCTCTTCCATATACGCTTCTCCACAGAGCAATAAATTCATCCTCTCTTCACCAAATCTTCACATCTCTTTGTCTTTTTTGCTCCATCAACACCCATATCACTTTTTCTACAGATCCTTTCTTCCTCCATTTGAACTCATATGGTTTATTACAGCCCATGTCAAGACCAGAACCAACAGTGAGCCAAATAAAACGGTTGTATTTTAGTATTGTTTGGCAAGATCCTGGGGCTTAAAGGGGAAATACCAGCCATAAAAGAAGTTGCTGAGTGTTTATGTAGCCTTGCATGAATTAATCAGCCAACATGAACAAGTTATAAATAAATACAACTATAAATCAACAAACCAAGTGTCATAACCTTTGTCATAACAGTATGATTGATTATGAGTGAATAAGAACAAAGTTTATGAGAAAACCTTGCCTCCAAAGGAGTTTAAAGGAATAGTTCAACATTTTGGGAAATATTTATTTAATTTATTTCCGAGATAGATACCACTCTGATGGTAAATATGAGTGGGAAGCTAGTTAGCTTAGCACAAACAGACTCGAAATAAAGGGAAACAGCTTTGTCTCTGTCTAAGTCATGTTCTGCCAAATAAGCTCATCTTTATAATTGTATATCCAAGTTTTTTGTAATTCGTGCAAAAGTAATAAAACGCTCGGCACATTTTGGTTTTACTAGTGGTTACAAGCTGGACTATTTCTTGTCTGGGAGCAGTAACTTCCTGGAGTCTTGTTGCACTGTTAGTTTGCAAAGCAAATAGTGGAGTCTACAGGAAGTAACTGTGCCCTGGCAAGCCTTCCACATTCCCCCTGTTTTTAGTCCTACCTAGAATTATGCTGATTGCTTCATCACTGTGTAGATATTACTGTGGTATTGATCTCCTGTGTGTTACACAAAAAATGGCAAATGATTTCTTAATTTTTTTTATTGAAGAAATTGACAAGATCTTGGACTAGACATTTTTTTGTGCTACTAAATTGACAAGAATTGTAGAGCATGTGTCTTTTTCTTAATGTGTAAATCTGCACAAAAGCATCCTTTGCACATGCAATGATCCTCTCCTCTCCTCTCCTCTCCTCTCCTCTCCTCTCCTCTCCTCTCCTCTCCTCTCCTCTCCTCTCCTCTCCTCTGCTCTGCTCTCCTCTCCTCTCCTCTCCTCTCCTCTCCTCTCCTCTCACACCTGTATGTATAAATGCCTGCATGTAGTGTTGGCAGATCCACACAGAGGTTTCTCTATGCTGTCCCAGTACAGTACATGGCAGGAGAGCTCAGCAGAGTGGTGTTTATTTTATTGGATGTTTATTTCGCTCTGTAAAACATGCCACTCAGGGACCTTGTGGAGCGATGTACTCAAACCTCTTTCTCTCTCCCTCTCCTCTCTCTCCTCCAGTGTAAACAGTGTGTACATCGGGAGTGTTGCCTTCACTTGTCTGTGTAGAAGTGTAATCCATCCAGTCAGACACTGTAAATAACATCTCTACATGTTTATAAATACTGCCCAACCACTCTAATGAATTTATGGTAATGCCTTGTTCTACTGCTTCTGCTGTGTATATGAGTGTTTGTGTGTGTGTGTGTGTGTGTGTGTGTGTGTGTGTGTGTGTGTGTGTGTGTGTGTGTGTGTGTGTGTGTGTGTCTGTGTGTAAATGATCATGTGTAATCTCTGAGTCTGCATGTAATACTCTGCCAAGGAATACTGTACACATTTTACTGGTTCTCATTCATAACACTCCGTTCGATGTCTCACTATGGATGCGCCTCATCGCGGAGCAAACAGAAGCATCAATCTCATTACGCCAATCCTGATTGGCTGGTGATCCACAGAGGAGGAAAAGATTAAAGAATATTAACACACCAGTTAATATTCTTTGAGAAAAAAATCTACACCGTCCTTTTTTCTCGGGATTAAGGAGAGGTTGGAAGATTTATTTTTTCTCGACAACGTACCTGTTACGAGCGGGTCCTCTCCACGCCACGCGGCGAACAAGATGGACGCCTCTCTCCCTCACATCAGAGGAGTCAGGGTTTCGGAGGCTCTGCTCTGCGGCTGCGGGTTGAAAATATCAGGCACAGACTCACACCAGGTCTGCTCGGGCTGGAACACGCCCAGGAGGCTATTGACAACCCCGGCTCGTGCGGGCATTGTGCCCGCTTCACCGTAAAGAGCCTCCGCCAACGGTTAGCACGCCAAGCTAGCTTGTCGGGACAGGACCCCCTCATGTCCGCTGATTTGCCGGCTGGCAATCAAGACGCGGGGGCGTCCGCCGCAGAGATTGAGCCCCGCACTGTTTCGGTCTGGGGCTCATCAACAGCGGCAGCTGCGGAACCGGAGTCCCGCGCCGTGTCAGGCTGGGACCCGGTGTCGGCAAGAGACGCGAGAACGGAGCCCCACGCTTTACCAAGCAGGGGCTCCCGGCTGGACCTCACCATGGTTTCGCCCGCGGAGGATGTCCTGGAATTGGATTATATGGAGGACGAAGAGGGTGCCTCTGAGTTCCTCCTGTCTGATTCGGATGAGCAAGAAGACGATATCTTCGTGTCATCGGCTCAGGCTGCAAAGCCGGGAGCGATGGCTGCTCTCCCGGGCGATAGCACACCAGCTTCGCCCTATCTGAGCATGGACCTGCAGGCTGTGTGTCAGCGTGCCGCGTCCAGACTAGACATCCCGTGGCCCGAAATGGCCAAGGAGACCTCCAGGTCCCGTTACGAGGGGAAACATTTTCCCCAAGCAACGAGGACAAAGAGGCAACTCCTTCCGGTCTTCCCGGAGATGTTGGATGAGGTGTCGGTCTCGTGAAGAGACCGGCCCTTTAGCAACAAGGCCCCAATCCAGGGTGCCTCCTCCTTAGACTGTGACGGTATGGAGAGGCTCGGCCTGCTCCGCATACCGCCTATGGAACCGCTGGTGGCAGCCCACCTCCTACCGAGGCTGGTCCCGTCACCAAGCAGGAACCCCACGCTGCCAGCGAAGGCGGACCGATTCCAGTCGACCATGACTGAACGGTCCTACAGAGCCGCAGCATTGTCCGCCAGGGCTTTGAACGTTTCCTCGCTGCTAACCGTATACCAAGCGGAGCTCTGCGAGGATCTGTCAAGCAATCCTGGACCGGCCGTTCTGGACGAGATGGCCGCGATCACAGACATTTGTCTCCGTGTTCAACGCTGCGCCGTCCAGGCCACGGGTAAGGCAATAGGGATCATGGTGGTGAAGGAAAGAGCTAGATGGCTCAACCTCACCAACCTCCCAGACCGGGAAAAGGAGGATGTGCTAGACATGCCCATCGTTCCCGAGGGGATTTTCGGCTCCGCTCTCGCCTCCATGCAGAGGAGATGCGAGTCGAAAAAGAAGGAGGACGAGGCCCTCCACCTCTGTCTCCCTCGAAGGGTCCAGCCGCTGCCTTCACAGCGGCAGTCCTTCGCCCAAGCTGCCTCGAACCCTGCTCGGTTCAAAGTACCAAAACAGCAGAGGTCGCAGCCCGCCCGAGTCCCCAGCCCAGCCAGGAGACGAGGGCGAGTTGGCCTAGAAAATCTCCGGTTCCGGCTGCAGCCCAGGCGCAGCCAACCCAGAATTTCGGCCAGCAGTCGAGGAAGAAGAAGCGGGCGGCATGACAGCCACCCCTTCTCCCCTCTGTGACAGAGCTGGAAGTCCACGGTTCCCCAGCTCTAGATGTGTTCCCGCTGCCTCGAGAGATGCCTCAACGCCATCCTCAATTCCGCAAAAACACATGTCACAATATTGTTGTTGTTTCTCACATAAACCATTTTCCGCTGACGCATCCAGGCTTCAGGCCAAGGGCGCAGCTCAAAAAAATGAAAGGAAAAACAATAAAAACAATAAACATGGCTGCAGAAAAGAGCAATTTCCATAGACCCCCATGTTAAAATGCCCAACTTTACAGCAGAAAAAAACATGTTTCTACCCCTGGCTCCATACATTTTTATTATCGATATAGTTAGATTCCACCTTCATGATTATGGATCTGTGAGTGAATTGTTTTCTAACACCACCCTTTTATTTATATTAGGTCTTATAGTGTGTGCATAAATTAGGGCGTGGTCACATTGAGTGACGGCTCTGTCAAGTGCCTGTCGCTGTTAGCTTCTTGTCTCTCTGCTAGCTGCTCCGTGAAGTTAGCTACAGGGACTCTGCCTGCTCAGCTCATCCAGGAAACACAACTTGTAGCCGGCTGTGGTTGTTTGTTTTTCATGCTTATATATCGGACTATTGTGACTCGCTCTGCGGTTAAAACAGACGGTGCATGAATGCGGTAAGTGAAATTCGAGTGCTTTATTTATGTGTTAATGATTTTAATCAGCTACGTAATGAATGGTAAGGCTTGGGTTAGCATGTAAGCTAGTGGTAGCTACATCGGTGCTAACGATTGTAATCGTAGCCTCCAAGTTAAAATCATAGACTGTATATATAAAGGTTAAAACGAAATAGACAAGTGTTAAGTGGAATAATACTGTTGAACAAACGGCTTCTGTTTGAGGTTGATAAAATAAGGTTACATCCTTGTAACTTAGAGATATTTTATTATGTAGGTAGAACTGTATGCATCTAAGGTTCATTTAAATTGGCTATGCTCAAGTATGTAGACAAGTTAATGTCGAAGTAGTTATGTGAAATCAACCTCACAATAAGATGTGTGTATATTACAATTATTAATGTCATATTTCAAGATGATTACTTAGATATTACAATATGGTTGGTTGAGCTGGAGTTCATTATCGAGCTTACACGTTAACGTCACAGTCATCTGAAGAACGAACCCAAACCTTGTTGTTTTTATTAATTGCATTACCAAATGGGTATCAAATAAACAGTAAGCATTGGTAACACAACTTCCAAAGTTACAGTAAAATAAAAAGGACCCTGACTCGGACAATACACAATCCAACATGTCCAACAGAAGAGAATCAGTTATATTGTTTGTACACATGGTACTTTACATATATATATATATATATATATATATATATCTGTTTGTTTAAGGCAGGGGTGGGGAACCTCCGGCCCCCGGGCCGTATATGGCCCGCGAGACAATTTGATACGGCCCTTGAGGTAACTCACGCAAAAAAGAAAAACAATTAAGAAATCTAGACCACAAAAGAATTAAACAAGCGAGTGCCTGTTTTTCCTGGCCAAGGTCAGGGTACATGAACACAACACGAGCCTAACATGTCATCACGTGGTATATGTCTCGTCCGACAGGGGTTTAGAGCTGCCGGAGAGCACCAGGACGTCGCTCCGGGCTGGGACATCACAAATGTCAGTACCCATAAGGAGCCGTACACATGCCGCAGTTTTTTGCGTGGCTGTTTCTTTAGTTGAAAGCCCAGTGGCGATCTGTTCATCTGTCATACTGATCATAAAATCAATAACTTTGTTGTTATTAGCATCTGGTTAGCTAGCTATGCTAACGGATAGGAAACTAAATTGCACACATCTTGTGTCCATATCTTTCTGTTTGGGTGGTCATGCCACAATCGTGCGCATGCATGAGCGAGTCATGGGAAAATATCTGGATTAAGAGGTTGCTTTTCCTTTGCACAGCATGAAAGAAAGGCCAAATGAATGGGCTGTGATTTTAGTATTTTCAAGCAGAGGTCAATAATTTGTACGGCCCTCGGAGGATGTTGAAAAAATTGAAATTGCCCTTGAGAGGAAAAAGGTTCCCCACCCCTGGTTTAAGGTGTCCAGGTGATGCAGACAGGCTGGACCAGAGAGTGAGAGACAGAACTGGACTCCTCACAGCAGTGAACTTCAGCACAGGTACAAAGACTCTTTTCTTACTGTACAAAGAATCAAGAAAGATATTGGTTTAAATAAATGAAGTATTGACTTGAATACACTGATATACATTCCATTAAACAATACTAAATACTAGATCACCTACACATCAGTTAAGTTGAGGGTTTTTTCCATGCAAAAAGTTACATTTAGATGTTAACAAGCAATATGACTTTGTCAGCTTTCTAATTTAATGTATTGAAGGCAAAGATATTTAACACATAGTGAGAACTGCTACTATTTATCTCTCAATATTGTCTGTAAAAAACGTGGTAAAAGTTATTCTTTCAGTGAGACAACAGGGCAAGCTTCTACAGTTGCACTACGTTTTGATAACAGTTAAATATTATTTTGATAATAACATATATTTCAATGTTGATGAACTTCATACTGTTCATTCATAATCTGATTGTCTTTGTAGCTCATTGTTGAAATAAAAAAAAACCATTACAATTACAAAATAATTATATTTAAAGCCCCTAAACACACAAACACCACTTTTATAAATAACACACTTGTTCTGCAATAATATGTTTTATGTTTCCTGTCATTTTTGTTAGGAAAGGACATACCTGAAAGACACGACATGTTCTCCTTCTCTGAGGGTCAAGAAGAACATCCAAGAGGAACATTAAAAGCTGATGTTATGAGATTTTAAGACCAGTACAGGACATTCACTAAGAAACTACTTTTATTGTAAAAACAGTCAGCTGATCAAATGCAGCTATTTCCACATCTACACTCCATCAGCTGATTATTTCTATTTGCCTCACTTTATGAGCCTCACAACATGTACCTTGTTTTGCAACGTCACAAATAAATGGGGCCAATCTTCAGTCAGATGTGAATGTGTAATCTAACATTTTCAGTAAGAATAATGGACAAAAGGAGTGCACATACAAATACAATTTATTGAAATGTGAACCAAAAGTTAATCAAATGTTTTAAATAAAAAGCACATATGGACAGAAGGTGTAAACCTATTAAATGTATAAGTAAACACATTTAGTCAAATAAAGTGACAGACTAGGCCTGTGCAGTTGGTATCAGCTTTGCCCAGCATGGGCTCCTCCATCAGCCCTAGTCCTCCTCGCAGACGAAAGACCCTCAGTCCTCTCCAAACCAACAGACAGGATGTCCATCACACGGAGGTTTCTCCCTGAAGTCTCTGCTGCTCTCTGGACACCATGCTGTCTCAATCCGTCCACACTGAATATGAGAGGGGGAAAATGAAAATAATAAATGCTTTAGACAATAAGAAACATAAAGTTGACTGTTGAGTTGCTCAGTTTTTTTAGATTGTCAATACTATTACTGTATAACTAATATCTCAGGTTAAGAGGCACATTCAAATAAAGATTGGTCTTTAAATACATTTTATCTTTTGAATTGTTTGTCTAAAGTCAAGGATCTTAGAACTGGTACTTATTTTTAATGATACAGTCTGGTTATTATGCTGTTGGTCTCACAGGTAAGAGCACTAACTAGCTACCATCACATGTACCTTAGCTTGACTTAAATGTATTAAACGTATGGTTAAGTGATATCAAAATATAAATAACTAATGTCATGCAAACATATTAATATGTGCTTGATTCCAGTGTTGAATTTAGCACAATTGCATACAAACGTTAAGGGGTTTTAAGATTCTGAAGTATTTTGCTAAAAACTCAATAACTTAGATTATTATGTATAGTTTTGCTGAATAGTTTCATGGCCGCTTACCTTAGAAACGTAAAATGCGACGGCAGCGTGCAGATGGGGAGCATGTTAGCTTAGCTTGGTAGCTTCAGCTAGCTCTGGAACTTCCAGCTGGGTGGCAGCCAAGCGGCAAACTGTGGGGTAGAGCCGTGAAGCCAATACGGAAGTGTCACACACTGCAGTTCATATATTGGCCGATAGGCGATGGCTGCAGAAAGGAGCAATTTCCATAGACCCCCATGTTAAAATGCCCAACTTTACAGCAGAAAAAAACATGTTTCTCTCCCTGGCTCCATACATTTTATTATCGATATAGTTAGATTCCACCTTCATGATTATGGATATGAGAGTGAATTGTTTTCTAACGCGACCCTTTTATTTATATTAGGTCTTAAAGTTTGTGCATCAATTAGGGCGTGGTCACATTGAGTGACGGCTCTGTCAAGTGCCTGCCGCTGTTAGCTTCTTGTCTCTCCGCTAGCTTGAATGGGCAATGTTCTACTTTTTCCGCCTCGACGGAGGCGTCAGCCAATCAAATCCCTCGTATGAAAATCTGACAGTACAAGCACTAGCCAATCAAACCGCGTGTATGTTGGGAGAGCCAGACCGCAGGTATTTCCCATATGTCAAAAAATGGAGGAGAAAATTATCGTGGCGGTAGGGAATCACCCGGTACTCTATGACCAGTCCCTCTTTACATACAGGGATACAAACCGGAGGAGCCAGGCATGGGGGGAGGTGGCAGAGACAGTGGGTGAAACTGGTAGGTTTTCGCTTGTTTGGGGAGTTTATATCCAGTGTACTTCGTTTGAATGGACAGCTAGCAAGCATAGACAGTATATTTAGCCAGCATGGATGTAGCATGAATGCTTTGCTTTGTATGTCCGGGGCGGGACATTCATGTGATTGGTTGTTGGTCGTGTTGCTCGCATTGACTCCCCAAGCTCAAGACACGCCACCGCCAAGCGGCAACGCACGCCGCCATGTGTAGGGGCCGTAATGGTTACTGTGAAATGCGTAATGGCACTGCGCCATTGGCTGCACCCGACTTTTCTAGTACGGGGCGTGCCTATGGGTGCTGTCCTTTCACGGAAGGTGGTCACCACGGACGCATGTCTGACAGGCTGGGGAGGTATTTACGAAGGTCGTCCGGTGAGGGGTCTCTGGAGCAGAGACCTCCGGCGGGCGCACATAAATTACCTGGAGCTTTTAGTGGTTTTCCTCACCCTAAAACGCTTTCTGCCTTTTCTCAGAGGACATCATGTCCTCGTGAGGACAGACAACACGACCACAATATCGTATATAAACCGCCAAGGGGGTTTGCGTTCTCTCCAGTTACACATGCTGGCATGCAAACTGATCCTATGAAGCGGCAGATGTCTCCTCTCTCTGAGAGCGACGCACGTACCAGTGATGAACCTCGGGGCGGATCTACTGTCCAGAGGTGCACCACTATATGCAGACTGGACTCTACATCCAAGGATTGTGAGTCAACTGTGGGTGCGTTACGGCAGAGCCGCGGTAGATCTGTTCGCATCAAAAGAAAATGCTCAATGTCAGCTGTTCTTTCAATGCGCGATTTAAACGCACCGTTAGGCGTGGACGCGCTCGCGCACGTTTGGCCTCCGGGCCTTCTGTACGCGTTCCCACCCCTGGCTCTGATACCCCCAACTCTGGCCAGAGTGAGAGAACAACGCCACACACTTATCCTGATAGCTCTGCACTGGCCCGCAATGTACTGGCTGGCGGAGATATATCAGCTGCTGTGCGGGCAGCCATGGCAGCTCCCACTACACAGGGACATACTGTCTCAGGCGGGGGGGGAGCGATCTTTCACCCACACCCAGAGCGCTTGGCACTATGGGCCTGGCCCGTGAGTGGTACAATCTGAATACAGTGGGACTTTTCAATGTCCTGTCGGGGTGATTTTATCATTTCTACAGGACTTGATTGATAAACACAGAGCTTTCTCTACAATCAAAGTGTACCTGGCTGCTATTGCTGCATGCCATGTGGGCTTTGAGGGAAAGACGGCTAGCCAACATCCTTTGGTCTGCCGTTTTATGAAAGGGGCTCGCAGGCTCCTCCCTGTTTCCAGGTCACTGGTGCCCTTATGGGACTTGGCAGTGGTTTAGATGGGCTCACTCTAACCCCAGTTGAACCCCTTGAAGAAGCTGACATGAAGCACTTGTCACTCAAGACAGTGCTGTTACTGGCCCTGGCATCCGCCAAGCGAGTCAGTGACATTCATGCGCTATCTGTACATCCTTCATGCACTCAGTTCGCCCCAGGGCAAACGAGAGTGTTGTTGAAGCCCAACCCTGCCTTTATACCTAAGGTGGTTGGTTCATGTACCCCAATTGACATTGAGGCATTTCCTCCGCCGCTGTGTTCCTCTGGGGAACAGCAGCCAGATTTGCTGTGTCCAGTCCGTGCTTTACGCACCTATATGGACAGATCAAAAGAGTTTCGTCATAATGACCAACTCTTTGTGTCCTGGGCTAACTCTCAGAAGGGCAAGCCCGTGTTAAATTCTGGTTGATCGGTGATTTTCGAGATAAGCTCGTCTGGCAATACAGGAGCTACAATATCCCATAGTGAGACATCGAACGGAGTGTTATGAATGAGAACAATAGGTTACTTACGTAACCCCAGTTTTCAGAGTAACATGTAGTGAGATGTCTCACCAGACCGCCCTCCTTGCTATGGTGAAGCGAGAAGAGGTGCTTATTTTGAATGACGCATGCGACGTAGCGCAAGCTACTTATAGGGGGTGGATTCCTTGACGCTGATGTCAAGATCACCAGCCAATCAGGATTGGCGTAATGAGATTGATGCTTCTGTTTGCTCCGCGATGAGGCGCATCCCATAGTGAGACATCTCACTACATGTTACTTTGAGTCCTGGGGTTACGTAAGTAACCTATAGTTTCTGATGTATCTGGAGGCTGTGGGCAGTGACTGACTGACATGAACCAACATGCCACAGTATGAGAATCCATTAACAAACCAACCCTGTTTTATTCCATTTACAACACTTAAATTAACCACAGTAAGAGCCGATCTCTTAATGAAGCAGTATTAGAGTATGACTTCGATGATTTTTTAAACAAATGGCAGAAACAGTCACCGCATCACAATGTGGATTAGTCTATTATTTTGCATTTGAAAATGCATTAGTGTTCTAGCTCAAACTGCTGTGTTTCTTTTTCCTTTAGTTGGGAACTTTTGTTTAGCTTTGATGTTAACTAGGTCCCAAAGATTGTCCCATTTAACCCTCCTGTTATCCTCAGATTTACTTTACACCCTTTATCCTCTGGGGTCAATTTGACCCCAGTAGTTTAAAACTCAAGACAATGATCATATTCCAAATGTTAACCAAAATGTATGTCTCTGGTGCTTTAGGTATCTTAGTTGACTACCTAAATAACCATTTAAATAAAACATTACCCCAACCTTCCCCCCGACAGACCCCTTTATACATCCAGAATTCTGTGACTATTGAAAAATATATAAATCACCATAAAAACTCACTGACAGAAATAAAATGTTAAAGTAAGATATTTTTGATGTTGTTAAAGGACCAATAACTAAAGCAGAGGGTCGTTTTGTTTTACAATGATACAGATACATTTAATAGTCACCTCAATATCATCCTACACAATCAACACAAATATGTGTAACATATTGACATTTGTATATGTTTTATACTACTAAAACAGCCTGGGGTCAAATTGACCCCAAGGAACACCGATGCGTACAAAGTGCGTACAGGACATCTAAAAAAGATCTTCATGTTGATTTTATGTTTGCCCATTAATCCTCACTAAATTAGGAAAAGTCATGAAATACTAAGCAAAAATAACAATGTGAACCATTTTTTTTTTTATATATGTTAAACATTGAATGGGGTCAAATTGACCCCAAAGATAACAGGAGGGTTACATTAAAAACACATCAGAATTGATTTGTAAAGCTATTTTTCCCAAGTCATGTACATCTAATGCAGCATGTATGCAACTGGGAATGGAGCACTGAGGGAATTAAGGGGCAGGATTTTAAATAGGTTCATTGGTCAGCACTTCCAATTTACATTATGGTGTAAACAAGCAACTTAAATTAACTTACTTAAAGTCAGCCATTTGTTTTGTTCACAACTTCTTTCTACTATCTCTTTGAGGCCAAACACATCAGTTACTGCAGCAGGTTTAATATTACGGGTCCTTATTTTGTTAAACCAATTTGTGGAAAAGGGTGGTACAGCTGCTCTCACACCGGGTTAAACAGGTGATACGTTAAATATCAAAGGTCAGCCTTGATGCTGCAGCCTCTACCGGGGGGAAAGGATAAGTTAGCATCGTTTTAATGCAACAAAAGTGAAGTAAAATGCGGTGTCAATAACTGTGACTAGACAAGTCACTGGAAACTGTGAATCTAGTGGTGGCCTGAAAACAGTTAACAATAGCGTTTTTAATTAAACAGGAGGAGGAGTTAGCTTGTTTTCAACTGTTGCTAATGATATTAGCTCTGGAGTGTGAAGAGTAAAACTAGCAGCACATGGACTTCCCGTCAACCAACACATTACCATCACTCATACGCATGCAGTGGGACTTTATGGATAATTAATCTTCGACGTCAAAAACGTGAGTCAAAAACACCCTCTCTGTTTGTCTGTCTGAGTTTGTGTTTTTGCTTGCTGTTTAAATGCAACTCTGTGGCTCTTTTTATGTATTTATCAGCTTTGTAAAACCATACTCATCCTACTTTCTAGCATTTTGTCTGCATGGATATACAGTTATTGCACCGCGGTGAAGTTTTAGGTAGTTTAGGTATATCTATAAAAACATTGCGGTTTTAAAACACAACCCCAATGTTATTTTAAACTTTCGTGCTATTTTCTTTTTTTAATATTAGTGAACATCATGCTAATAATAGCTAGCCAGCTGGGAAGAGACCAAGGGGTAGACCTAGGACCAGGTGGAGGGATTATATCTCTTCGCTGGCCTGGGAGCGCCTTGGGATCCCCCAGTCAGAGCTGGTTGATGTCGCCAGGGAAAAGAAAGTTTGGGGCTCTCTGCTGGAACTGCTACCCCCGCGACCCGACCACGGATAAGCGGGAGAAGATGGATGGATGGATGCTAATAATAATAGATGCGTGTTATTTGGCACATTCCTTTGAAATACTAAGTTATACAGTATTTTACATAAACATTTTAATATAAGATAATTTCAGTTTTAATCAATGCATCAGTTTAAAACTCTACTGGACAAGAAGGACATATCTATTTTTTGTAAATGTAAGTGCTCTTTCTATTTTAGACTAATAGGTTTATAAAAAGTGTTTAAATTGAGACTTCTTGGTTGATGTGATTTGTTCAATAGCTTTATATCATGTGTAGCATGATATCTGGTATGGATTTGGAGTCACTGTGTATTTGCTAGCTACTTTTTTTGTATTTCTTATATTTATATACTGTAGTGCCGAGAGATAGGGAGTCGGAGGCGGTGCAATGAAGGTGCAAAAGGGTACTTTATTAGGGAGTAGAAAAGGACATGTTGTCCGGTTGCAGTCCGGGAAGAAGAGAGAGAAGCCAGGAGGGCACACAACATATATAGACAACACACAACATGTCCGTGTGGAAACAAAACAAATTTTGAACCAGTGTATTAATAGGTGGTCACCACACAAGCCCCCCCAGAATTCAAACATGGCAAAATAAATCCTCGCGTCCGTGGAGGAAGCACCACAGGGGCCGAGGAGGGCGGAGTCATGGAACGGGCCACGAAAGGGGGCCGCAGGAGAGGGTAGGGGCCCCAACGAGGGCGAGGGCACCCCCACCGGGGGCGGGCCGGAACGGGCCATCGTAAGGGGGCTGCAGTAGGTGTCGTGGCGAACCCAGCAGGAAAGAGCACTGCCCGGCCATAGGTGAAGGCACGGCGGTGGCGGGCATGAAATCTCCGGAAGGACGGAGCGGTATCCCAGGGAGGGAGGAGCAGTCACCCCGGGAGGAAGGAGCGCAACCCGGCCGCAGGCAGACGCACAACGGCGGCGGGCACGAAGTCCTCAACAGGCGTTGAGGTATCCCCGGGAGGCAGGAGCAGCCACCCCGGGAGGAAGGAGCGCAACCCGGCCGCAGGCAGACGTGCAGCGGCGGCGGGCACGAAATCCTCGGCAAGCCTTGAGGTATCCCCGGGAGGCAGGAGCAGTCTACCCGGGAGGAAGGAGCCGTGGACAGATGAGAGGCCAGACAGGGTCCCGGAGCGCGCCACCCATGGGCCAATGGAGCATGGGCGACGTCCGGAACTGTCGAGGCGAGACGGGGTCCTAGTCGTCGTCAGCTAGCGCAGCCGGGACGTGCAGCCGCACGCCCCGAAGAAACAAACCCACGAAGTAGCAATCGGGTTGCTGGTCGACCCAGCAGGTCGTGCATCATCCCCCTGTTGGATGGAAGGCTGATGCGGGAATGGCGAGCAACGTCCCCAGCTCTTCTGCGGGGCGCGCACCGAGCCTCAGTCCGCGTGCCGTTGGCAGCCACGGACAATTCGAGAAAGAAACTTGAGTTCCTTTTGCCGTGTTCGGGTCCGTCCCGGAAACTTCTCCAGACGCTGTCAGGGTCACCAGTGTAGTGCCGAGAGATAGGGAGTCGGAGGCAGTGCAATGAAGGTGCAAAAGGGTACTTTATTAGGGAGTAGAAAAGGACATGTTGTCCGGTTGCAGTCCGGGAAGAAGAGAGAGAAGCCAGGAGGGCACACAACATATATAGACAACACACAACATGTCCGTGTGGAAACAAAACCCCAACTGTAGTTCCATGTGTGAATTATTAACCAGTGTATTAATAGGTGGTCACCATCAATCAATCAATGTTTATTTATATAGCCCAATGTCACAAATGTTACATTTGTCTCAGTGGTCTTCACAATGTGTACAGAATATCAGTATGACAATACGACACCCTCTGTCCTTAGACCCTCACATCGTACAAGGAAAAACTTCCGGAGTTTAAAGGGAAAAATGGGAGAAACCTCAGGGAGAGCAACAGAGGAGAGATCCCTCTCCCAGGACGGACAGACGTGCAATAGATGCCTTGTGTAAATTGAAAAGATAATACATTTGCAACATAGGTAGTCCAAATGTTTGGAAATGCATGTGTGTATAATAGGAAGATGAATCCACGAGGATATCCATCCAGGACCGATGATCCAGGACCACAGCCACGACTCGCGATCCGGTGCTCACGATCCAGGACCGCAGGATCATCCATGACTCCGGATCCCGGCGTATATAGACACCAAAAAGAAAGAAATTTGGGGAAGCTGGGTTAATCGGAACATGAGTACACAGGTATAGACAGAGAGAAGGAAGAAGTAAGATGTCCTCTGACAAACTAAGCCTATATCAGCAAAACTAGGGGCTGAATCTAATCAGCCCTAACTATAAGCTTTATCAAAAAGGAAGGTCTTAAGCGCACTCTTAACAACGGATAGGGTGTCTGCTAGGGCTGTGCGATTATGGCAAAAATCATAATCACGATTATTTGGGTCAATAATTGATATCACGATTATTTTGACGATTATTCATTGACCATTTATTGAACTTTTAAAACAAATAATATTTTACCAATAAACAAGATCAACAAATATGTTGGAGCGCACTTCCAAAACCATACTAAACATATATTATTAATATGATAAATACAAATAAATTAGACTAAATTAAATCAAATATGATGCAGTGCACTGTCACAACCTACTGGTAAAACATATTCAACATATTCCACTCAGTTAAACGTTGAAGGCTGGCCAACCGTCATGGTCCAGAAGTAACAGGAAATAAATGTTGAACTACAATTTAAGACCAAATAAAAAATGTTAGGCCACCATGGCAAATGCTGGTAGGGCTGCTCATGTCATCTCTTAAAGATGTTTTGCAAGAAACACCAGCCTGTTTACATGGTCTGGTTTCAGAGATGAGCGCAGGCAGGTGACAATATTGCCACCTGTACTGAAGACCCTCAGCCACGCCCCGACACATGGGGTGACGCCGGCCAATCACAAAGTTTTGATGCGTTCAAGTGCATTATTCTGGCACAGGAAGATTATGTTACAGGACATTAACGATAAAACAGAATATTGTACACATCTCGCGATCGACTGGTTGGGCACCCCTGGGCTAGACCATAGGTCTGTTGTGGTAGCAAAGTAGTCAGCTGAAGCCACATCTCTCTCAACTTCCCCACGGCATTTGTCATATAGTGCAGGCAGCGCAGACCTGCTGGAATAATACCGAGACGGCATCGCGTATCGCTTGTCCAACATGTTGACAAGTTGCTTAAAGCCCTGGTTGCTAACAGTGCTAACTGGGCACATATCTTTAGCGATGTGAAATGTAATGGCAAAGTACTTGCAAATAGTGGAAATAGTTTTACCCTTCTTTTTAACGATTTGCTGCTCTTGTTCTGACATCTTCGCTCGCGCTGAACACTCACAACACATGTCACTCCCACGTGGCCGAGTGGGCTTTTAGGGAGGGGCGAAAGCGCACCCAGCAAAATAATTGTATTTTGTCAATTATGCTGTTTTCATAATCGTCGCAAGCCATAATCGTAATCGCGATTAAAATACGATTAATTGCACAGCCCTAGTGTCTGCCGCCCGAACACAAACTGGAAGCTGATTCCACAAATGTGGAGCTTGATAAGAAAAGCCTCTGGCTCCCATTGTACTTTTAGAGACTCTAGGAACAACCAACAAACCTGCATTCTTGGAACGCAATGCCCTAATAGGACAGTAGGGTATAATGAGTTCTTTAAAGGGGAAAGGAAACACCAATTACAGTTATAATATTCCGGTAGTTAAATCCATTTGTGCAGCCTGGGGCAATACAATAAACTCCTGACGACGACCGTTTTCTTGTAATGTAAACTACTGGTGCATTGCACGCCATGTTGTTTGTTATTGAGCTTTGGCCCAGGAAGCCGTACCCAATCAGTGACGTCACTGGAAAAGTCCCGGAGCAATGGAAGCGCCCATGGTCATTAGGCACGTATTTCAAAAAGTAAATTCGCGTATCTCGATCGTTTACATTGGAAATAGACTAGATAAATACATTTCCTAATGGTAATATTGTCGCATGGAAAGCAGTTTGAAAAGTGTTTCCATTTCCCTTTAAGGTAAGATGGCGCCTGCCCATTAAGGGCTTTGTAGGCGAGAAGAAGAATTTTAAATTCTATCCTGTGTTCTATAGGGAGCCAGTGTAAGGCAGCCAGAACAGGAGTAATGTGGTCCCTTTTCCTAACTCTGGTTAGTACACGAGCTGCAGCATTTTGAATCAGCTGAAGCGACTTGACTGACTTCTTGGTACTCCCTGATAATAAAGAGTTACAATAATCCAGCCTAGAAGTAACAAATGCATGGACTAGTTTCTCTGCATCGTTTTGAGGCAAGATATGCCTGATTTTTGCAATGTTACGTAGATGGAAGTAGGCGGTCCTTGAAATTGATTTTATGTGGGCGTTAAAGGATAAATCCTGATCAAATATAACACCAAGATTCCTTACAGTCTCACTGGAGGCCAAATTAATGCCATCCATAGTTAGTATATCTTTAGATAATTTGTTTCGTAGATTCTTCGGGCCAAGTACAATAACTTCAGTTTTGGTCGTGTTTAACATCAAAATATTTAAGGTCATCCACGTTTTTAAGTCCTTAAGGCAGTCTTGAATTTTATTTAGATGATTAATTTCATCAGATTTGATTGATAAATATAGTTGAGTATCATCCGCATAACAATGAAAGTTTACAGAATGATTCCTTATAATATTGCCTAACGGAAGCATGTATAATGTGAACAAAATATGTCCGAGCACTGAGCCCTGTGGCACTCCATGGCTAACTTTGGTTTGCGTGGAAGATTCATCGTTAACACGTACAAACTGAGAGCGTTCAGAAAGATAGGACCTAAACCAGCCTAAAGCAGTTCCCTGTATGCCAACTAAGTGCTCTAGTCTTTGCAATAGGATATCATGGTCGATAATATCAAATGCAGCACTGAGATCAAGCAAAACAAGAATAGAGACAAGTCCCTTGTCTGAGGCTATTATAATGTCATTTGTGACTTTAACCAGAGCTGTCTCTGTGCTATGATGTGTTCTAAAGCCAGACTGAAAATCTTCAAATAAATCATTGTTTTTTAAGTAATCACACAACCACAATACTATCATGTTTTTTTGCTGTATATTGAACAATGAGCTTAAAGAAACTTTACTATTGGCCTTGTAGGATAATTTGTCTATCTCGTATGTGTAGATAAATTGTGTAAGTCATGTGTTTTATACATGCAATTGATATAAAACTTTAGATTTGTGAGTGTTTTATTATTTCTATTGTTAAATGATCTTTTACATTTTTAGTACAGATCTGTTTCTGTATGTTTACTCAGAGTAAGATGTGTGGAACTCTATATATATTTGCATGATGTGAGGAGAAACACAAATCGTGTGTAAGTCATGTATCTATGATAGATTTTCTTTTGGGTTACTGCGTACACCGAGATAAAATAAAAGTAGTTAAATACAAATTCCCTGCAATAAAATCATACGTTTAAAGGAATGGTATGCTCATGAAACTCATTTTTTAAAAATTATCATCCGATAAAACAGACCAGTCTCTGCCAGTCTCTCTCTTTTTTTTTTTAATCCGATGACATTATCAGTGATTTTAAACTGATTATATACCGAAATAACATCAACACTGTGGGCGCCGCCATTTCCCGGACGTGACGTAATCCATGCGTTTGGTTTTCGAAGACACGTTGATCTCCATGTTATTTACTGTAGTTTCTCTATTCAAATATGCCTCACTGTATCGCGAAATATTGCCATAATTCGGATAGGAACAATCCACGGAATGCTCGGTTCCATCTGTTGCCAAAAGGTAAGCATAAGAAGTACATTCGGAGGCAGTGGCTAGCGAAATGTGGCCGGCCCGAACCGAGAGATTTACAGGCTCATGTATGCAGCGAACATTTCACATTTCCGGACGACTACTCTGAGAGTATGATCAAACATAACATGGGATTTAAAGAACAACCATTACTCAATGGAGATGCAGTACCATCGGTCTTTCTGGTGTCATCACCGACCAGGACACCAGTTCGGCCAGTAGAGAAATCGCCCTCTGCAAGTGTGAAGCGACGGAGGAGCAGAAGTAGTGCTCGGAGTAAGAATAAGGTATGTTATAGCGCATTTCCATTGCAGCGGCTAGCCCCGTTTTAACGTCCAGGCCAGGCCAGTTTTTGGTGGCCTTTCCATATAGCGTAGTACCGGCTAGTGTGTATTTCCCCCCAGTTTTTCCGGCCCCATAAAATCGTGATTCTATGGCCAGGGACAACGAAGCTGAGTATGCTAAACTAGAGAGGGAATCGCTAGCAAGGGTGGTACTACATGCATACATATAGTATCTTATATCATCTTCCCATTATACACACATGCATTTCCAAACATTTGGACTACCTATGTTGCAAATGTATTATCTTTTCAATTTACACACGGCATCTATTGCACGTCTGTCCGTCCTGGGAGAGGGATCCCTCCTCTGTTGCTCTCCCTGAGGTTTCTCCCATGTTCCCTTTAAACTGTGGGTTTCTCTCTGGAAGTTTTTCCTTGTACGATGTGAGGGTCTAAGGACAGAGGGTGTCGTATTGTCATACTGATATGTATGGCTGAATTCCCCCATCCAATCTCTTCACATTGGTCAAAACTTGTTCCTCTGCTGACGAGTCCGAACTGAAAAACTCCACCATGTTTCCGTGTGTTGACAAAGTGAACGCATGGATGACGTCACGACCATCACGTGACTACTGAAAATGGCAAACATGGCGGCGGCCAGACGGAATATACAGGTCTTGATAAAAAAAGAGCTATAAAATCATTATTTACCGGGGAATATCGCTGATTTCTTCAGGGTATGGTTTAAACATAACGTTTCACTAAATACTGAAGTTTTGATTAATTATCTAATGAGTGGACCATTCCTTTAATATGAAGTCCTAAGCATATCAATGAAGGTTATAAGAATGATCTGTACACAAATTGTATTCAAAAGCACAACAGCAAAAAGTTGAACCAACACGATTATAACTAGAGATGATCCGATCACGTGATCGGGGATCGGAGCCGATCACGTGATTTTTAAAAGATCGGAATCGGGAGAAAAAGATCGGGGATCGGGAATCTTTTTTTGTTTTATAATTTTTTTTTAAATAATTGTATTTAATGTAGGGCTGTCAAACGATTACAATTTTTAATCGGATTAATCACAGCTTAAAAATTAATTAATCATGATTAATCACCATTCGAACTATGTCCAAAATATGCCATTTATTTATGTATATTGTTGGGAATGGAAAGATAAATGAAAGCAGGCGGATATATCCATTTAACATACAGTATCTATGTTTATTATAACATTTTTCTGCATGTCAAAATGAAAGACAACCCACACACCTATCAATCATCAAACCGTGGGGTCTTAATTCATTACGTGTTGATTTCTATCAACGGGGGAGTACTTCAGGAAAGTCGACAGAGGGGGGGGGGGCGGCGGCTAGTGGAGTACTTCGTGACCACAGAGTGTGAACGTTGTGATCAGCTGTTTTAGCGCAGTTCTCCAGTGAAGGGGGGAGTCTCCCTCCGCAGCCGGTTGGCGTAGTTTTGGCACAGTTCCGTTGTACAGACCGACGTTAACAGCAGCCCTGTCTGTGCACACGGAGACCGACTCTGTCGTCCGGTGATCTAACCGCCTTCTGGAAAAGCTTCACAAGTACGTCGGTACGCAAATGCGCTTTGTGACACAAGTGACGGTACGCATTTCAGATTACGCACATAACCTGCGTACCAGTTATGTGCACCCCTGTACCAGAGCCATATTATTACTGTTATATGGATCTGCCCTGGACTACAGCAAGAGTATTTTCCGTCGGGACTTCCTGCAACAACACCACGCCGTTATCAAAGATGTTCTATTGAGAAGACGATCACTACGTGACAAAAGTTTTCAAAACCGTGGCTACTGAAATCAATCTTACTAACTGCTGTCTGTGCAATTTACTCCGCGAGTTGGCAGACTTTATTTTGCTTACTTTAACATCATTTTTCATGGTGGGGCGAAGCCATTTCTTGGTATGGGTGTAGCCTACCCCAGCCATACCCTGGCGCTGCCACTGGTATGGGGCGGGCCATTCTGCACATGCGTTAAATGCGTTAAATATTTTAACGCAATTAATTCAAAAAATTAATTACCGCCGTTAACGCGATAATTTTGACAGCACTAATTTAATGTTACAAAACAAAAAGGACCATGTTCACGTCTTAAAGTCATCCTAAAATTACACAACATCATGTATGTGTTGCTTCTTTTGGGCTTGTTTTCATGGACCTGTTTGCTTATTTCTCTCAAATCTGGCAACAGAGTGGGCGCAGTGTCTAATAGTAGCAGTAAGCTAACGAGAGGCTACGTTCAGCTGGTGACTCGGGAGTCGTGACGGATAAAATGTCAGCAGTTTGGAAGTATTATAAAATTGAAAGCGAATGCTGTGTAACAGCCAGATGCAAGAAGGAGGTTCCGCGTGGTGGAAAGAACAGAGCTACGTTCAACACGACCAATCTAATACGCCACCTGAGAAACAAACACCAACAACAACATGGAGAGTACACTAGGGCTGTACCCGAATATCAGAATATTCGTTCGTTGGAGTACTATTCCGGTTTCAATTTCGTTATTCGGAAATTCGTTTTGTTTGTTTTTTAATTTTTTCCCCCGTTTTTTTTTCAAATAGAATTTATTGAAATCTCCAATATCAACGTAAGAGTTTGTGCCTCTTTGGGGGGTGCTAACACTTAACCATAAACGTTATCGTTTACTTTCTCCGCTTTTATATGTAGATATTACTTTTCAACAACTTCCTGTCAACAGCGCTACCTCTCCTTCAAAATAAAAGCATGTCCATAAATAGGAAGCCAAGCCAAATTACACTTAAGACATATACAACCAGGGGCGCCGTAAGGGGGTGAAAATGTAGGACGATTCTAAGGGCCCATGACTGACAGGGGCCCCACATTTTTTTAGAACATTAAGAAAAATGTTTAAGTAACCTTTCATCAATCATCAATAAAAAGCATTAATATAACGGCATATTGATAATGTACTCACTAAACTTACGATTCATTTAACTTATTTTCTTCCAAAAGTTAATTATCCAAAGCATCGAACACCCCCCTCTATTTACATGTAATGGTTTGGTCCTGCCTCCAAACGCTGTGCGGCACCGGCCCTTTCTAGCAGAGAGTGAGAGCATGTGAGGAGGCCGCTAGTACTTACGTGTGAACGATGTCTCAACGACTCACAAAGTCAGGCTTTCAAAAAAGAAAAGAAAGGAGAGAAAGACAAGAGAGAGGGACTAAAGGGCGACAGTATGTCACCCAGTTTTTCAAAAGAAAAGGTGAGTGTGGTCTATGAGTGGTGGTTATTAGTCTGTTAGCTAAGCGTAGTCCATTGTAAATAATAATTTTAATGTTTTGCTGACATTAAAGGTGGGGAAAGTTTGAGAAACCGGCTCGAGATACACTTGTTATATTCCATGGAATGCTCTTAACATCCCGATAGCAATGAATATCTTAAGTGCTTTGACAAAAAATCAATAAAGAAATGTCATCTGTGGAAGCCGTAGCGCTGTAAAAAGCACGACCAATCATCTGAGCCGGCCCGGCTAAAATAACTGGATGGCGTACCTGCCTGTCAGCCTTCCATCTGTGCACAAACTTATCTCGTGCCCTCATTGGTCATGTGTGTGTTGGAGGAGGGCCGTGGCAGATTTTCTCCGGTTGTGTATTTTCAAATTCTAGCACACTCGAGCTGGTTTCTCCGAAATTACGAAATTAAATCATAAACACATAAATAAAGTACTCAAATTTCCCTTTAAGTACTTCACAGAAAATTCAGAGGTTTTTCATTTCACTCCTCTTTTAGCTGACATTTAATAAATGCAGGTACATTTTTAGCAGCTAATCAGTTGTCCCTCCCCCTGGTGCCAGGACCAACAGATCCATCTTTAGGCTTCGCAGCCCTGTCCCCCCATAAGGCTTTGCAGTCTTGCCATGCTGTCCATTGAAAGCCAGTTGGCTAGAAAGCTGGACTTCAAGGACTTGATCAGTGACTTTGCCTGTAAGAAGGCTAGGCGTTGGGCTCTTGGTGAGTAAGGCTGAGCCAGGGCTCGTAATAACTGTTAAAGGGCAAGGCTATGGTAACGATATTGGATCATGATGAGAAAAATACTTTTCATTTCCATTTCCGTTTTGTTGTCCGTTTACACTTTAATACCCACTTATTTTGTAGTTGGTATGTAATTAAAAAATCTGCTGCTTATGTTATTTTTTGTTATAGCATTTTATAAATGATAATATTGGTGTTAATGTTCACTTTATTTTAATTTAAGAGGTCATATATATATTTAAGTTATATTTATTTTGATTTTTGAATGTTCCATTCAAAAATGTTATTAAAAAGGAATGTACACCATAACAGATGACTATTGAGGTATATTGTCAGGAATGTTAGTGTTATATCAAATAGTGAATTCTACTGCAGCAGAATGTTGCAGTAGAATGTTGCACGTCTGCCTGTGTTATATTTTCACAGCTCAGTGTCAGTAAATACTGTGCAGTTAGTATTGGACTACAAGATAGATGCAAGCCTGTACAGGTAGAGTTATTTCAAGCATAAATGAGTCGGTGGGGTTCTGAAGGTGTGGTTACAGCAATTGTGCTTGGTTGGCGTGACCTGGGCCTGGTGGTGGGGCCCAATGTGATATCTTTTCATGGGGCCCAAAATCCCTGGCGGCGCCCCTGTATACAACTGCAACGAAAGTAACAAACACAATGCGATATCCTTTTCAATTTCAAAGAACACAAATTGGGTTACATTAACAAATAACTATAAAACAACAATACTGTAGAATAACAAAATGAATGCCGTGAATACACCGAAATACACGTGTTGAAGTGGTTCGCTGCTGATTACTATTGAATTGTGTTACTCCAGTAAGATGGAAATATAATACTTTGTTTATTCATGTTATGTTAAGCTGCTGTTGTTCATTGCATTATTACTAGACTAGTTAGTCTTAAGGCTAGAATTCTGCACTAAGCCACATTTTTATTTTATTTTATTATTTGTGACTGAATGTGAACTTGTGAAGCTAGTCAAGCTACCTCTTTCCAGTAGAGTTTTTCTTGTTTTTGTTACTGCACTCAATTTGTTTACATGGTTATTTTGTGGTGGACCACTGATAAGTTTTATTTTGTTTTGATCCAATGCCGCACAACTGAACTGATCCAATGCTGCTGTGAAAAAAAGAAGCTATATCCATGTTGGATAGAATGGATAGTTGGGTCATTTAAATAAAAAAAATAACCTTAAGGGACAACTTGAATGCTTTTTAACTTTTTTTCTCTTAATGCATTAAATAAAGATCGGATCGGGAAAAATCGGTATCAGCAGATTGTCAAAATCAAATGATCGGAATCGGATCGGGAGCAAAAAAAGGTGATCGGGACATCCCTAATTATAACCTTGAAGGCAGTTTTTATTAAATTGCTCTTGCACTAGTATAGACTGCATCAGTCTAACCTAGCAGTATCTAATAAACTGGTGGTAGTCGCTGTATAAAACGCAACACATAAGATATATGTTTTTTACGGATACAGCTAAAGCTCACACACACACACACACACACACACACACACACACACACACACACACACACACACACACACACACACACACACACACACACACACACACACACACACACACACACACACACACACACACACACACACACACACACACACACACACACACACACACACACACACACACACACACACAACCATAATTGAGATGGACGGCACTCATTTCCTCAAACCTAATCTATTGCATGTATGTACTGCTGTGCTGCTTAAACAGAAAATGTGCATTTGCTTTTCAATGATTCCTTTAGCTTGTTACATGTGTTTTATTGATTTGATTATTTTGTGTGTGTATACAAGTGCGTGAGTGTGTGTGTGTGTGTATCCTTTGCTCCTCAGACTAAGCCATCATAGCTCCCCCCTCATCATGCCCGACAGGTGTTATTACATTGAAATGAGAGCAGTGATGTATGCATCTGTAATGTGGACCTGTCCTCTTCTGCTTGATGGAACCTGACGCCTCTCATTATCATGACGCGTGTGAGAAAAGAACAAAGTACCGACCCTTTGCTTGAAGTGCTGCTCATAAGGCATTATGAAGCGTCGTAAGCACATTTTATGAAGGCATTGACGAAAAGTGACACCTCCCATTTTAAAAATCTTTCAAAGGGCTAACAAATCCAGTGTCAGTTCTATTTAGTTTAGATAAATGACGATTTTGTTGCAATGTGGATTCAGGATAATAAAGTACCTAGGCAGAGTCAAATGATCGTGACAGAATAATGCCTTTTATTAAGATTGACTAATAAAACAGTGTCACTAGCTACTTATATCAACAGTGGCCTTTATAAAAAAGAGAGCAGTCAAACATACATTGCTGAAGTATAAATGGTATTTGACAACAGGTGAGTTAAAAAACACCTTTTTTAATAGAAAACAACTGCTGCTCCTCTGTCCTTATCTACTTTACTAGGGCTGTAAATCAAGAATGACTGTATCTTACAATTTGAACAGTAATTCGGCAATAAAACTTCCAATGAAATGTCTGTTCCAGTTTTTCAAGGTGAAGTTATGTTGATTAATGTCTTGATTCGTCAGTCTACGTTTTTTTTTGCTTTTAATATGATACAAAACACTGGAAAAGCAGGAAATTGTCATCATTGTGAACCTGGAAAGGGACATTTCAGCTGTTTGTGTGTGAAGAGTTACTTACTAAATAATGATTCATTGATTTTCATACAAGTAGTGGCCAATTATCTTTCTGTTATATCTGTAACATTTGCAGATTTGGGATATTAAAATAAATCAGTTCAAATTTATAAAAATGCAATCTGATTCTGCACAAACACACATATTTACTATACTGTTTATTAATATACGAGCGAGCTGCTTTTCTGTGCATCCCACTTCTTATTCAGTTCACATGTCTTGGTTACTGATTTGTAAAAACCACAAAGCCCTCTCTTGTGTTCTTTTTTGTCGGTAATTAATAAAGCTTCTGATATGGCGTTATCCTACTGCTTGTTGTGCCATAGAGACCCAAAGAATAAGAAGATCTTCGTTCCTAACAAACTACGGCTGCAGATTTGACTTCTGTGCCACTGAACACAATGAGCAGGAATGAATAAAAGATAGACATTATTTTGTTGCATGAAGAGAAGAAACAAAAGGGGGCAAGACAAAAGAAACAACAAACGGAACACATCCTTAATGCAGAGCAGTGAACATTTTCATCCTAGGGATTTTTGTTGGGGTCAAGGTCACCATCTCTTACCTATATATTATAAATCGTTTGTTCTTGCATTCGTGCTTTTCTGTCCTTATAAATTCCTTGTGAATATTACATGTCGTTTTGTGGAATTTCAGATCTCTCTTTGACTAGCACATAAAATCAACATGCAAAGGTTTTATCTTTAAATATGTCTCTCAAAACGTCATGCAGTTGTAATCTACGAGTGAATTATGCAGCGCGCAATAGCTCGGCTTTACACTTTATCTCCACTTATCTTTGAACATCTAAACACTTCTGATTGCCAAGCCACAGACATGTTGGCCTCTGCCTGAACATCTGTCTCATTCCAATTCAGTCCAACTTTATTCACAGCAAAACAGATGTGATGCCTTTGAAGCATTAGCCCGAGCTGCTGAGTAATACAGCAAGTTGATGTGATACAATTATTCGTCATGTGATTGTAAATGGTGTTTCCTAACTGCAAAGCTGCTTGGCTTTTATGCTGCACTTTGTGGTCTCGATTGAACAGGTCAGTCTGGATCGCTCCTGTTCTGGCAGACTGTCCTGGGAGAATGCAAATGTCGTTATTTATTATACGTTATATTGTTGGGTTATAAGATGTACTGAACATATTTGAGTGTTTGTATGCTCTTATACATTTAGTTTGATAGTCAATAGCTCCAGCACCTCCAGATGAGCAGTTATTTTTTTTGCGTTGATTAAATGTGGATGCGTATCGATGATATTTTGAATTAATCGTTCCTGGACAGCTTTACGTTTTGGGCACCGTGTGAGGAAGTGCTGCTTTGTCTACACAATGTTGGCACGGCGAACAGGGCCCACAGAGCCAGCTGGCCCTGGATCAGAGGCTCGCCCGGGTGTTTCCTCTTGCAGTACCTGGGACATATCAACGTACTCAACTCATGATTTACCTATATAGATTAGGGGTGGGCAATACGACCCTAAAATAATATTATTTCAGGGTCTTTTCCTGACAAAACTGCTTTAAAACATTTTATTATTAATTTCAAGAAACAATTGATCAAAAATAAATATATATAGTTTAATATTTTCAAGTTTGCCTTTTAAATAAACGTATTGAACTCGCACACTCCTGCGTTTTTATCATATCATAAATTAGGCTGGTATTATTGTGCCTGATACGCCACATATCAGTAGCTCCATTCAAACACCGTTGCATTGTAAATGTTTTATTTGACCTTTAGTGTCAATCACACTGCTGAGTTGATCATTTGCCGTTTACTGGCAACTATAACTTTCACTAAAGGCAAATCACAAAAATTCAACGTCCTTGCTCCTTAGTTTTATATATTTTGCCCTTCATCTCTTAAGATCTCTCCTTCTAAAGTTCTGACTTGACTTATGTTGCACTTTATTTGTTCCAAAGGTGTTAGCATCAAAAAACAACATTAGATTCACAGCAAGATATTCAGTAATCCTGTTTTATGATCATAGCAGCAAGAAAAAACATTCATTTACACACTTACTATATAATTTGTGCACCAGACCTCTTCACATTGCCCCATTACTAATTCTTTTTCAAGCCGCTTGCTTAACATTGAAAAACCTGAAACCTTTGCTTCAGTGAGTGGCCACATCTTAATAGACAGAGGATGTCTGTTATGATGAATGTGACGGAGCGGGTCACACAGTGACTGACTCCGCACTGACAGCCGACACACACACACACACACACACACACACACACACACACACACACACACACACACACACACACACACACACACACACACACACACACACACACACACACACACACACACACACACACACACACACACACACACACACACACACACACACACACACACACACACACACACACACACACACACACACACACACACACACACACACACACACACACACACACACACACACACACACACACACACACACACACACACACACACACACACACACACACACACACACACACACACACACACACACACACACACACACACACAACATTTCCTGCTCTCTTCCGTCAAATGAACCATGCAATTTCTTATTTATTTTACGTTTGTTAATTATGGGGAATGATTATGTTAAGAGGTGGTTAACCTGTTTTATGTTTGGGTCGGATTGTTATGTTGAAATGTGGTGTTGAGCTAATTGTGTCACCTGTTGCCGGTAAGCCTGTGGGAGGGGCTATGGGCTCATAAGGGACGGGGTTTGGCCCTGGAGGAGTCACTCGGAAGAATGTTGCAGTAAAGGCAACAGCTGGGACATGTTTGGGAGTTTGTTGCAGAGAAGGCAACAACAGAACATGTTTACTCTGAATGAGTGATGGACGGCCTGTTTTGGTCTTTTATTTTGTTTGTTTAAGGTGTGCTGTTTCGTTATTTTTTTGTTGCTGTTAAGAATAACGTTTTTTGTAGCGTAACCCAACCGACTAGGCCAGTGTTTTTCATACGGAAAACAGAACCCCGTCACAATGACATAATGGCGTCACTCCAGGGGCCTATGCTACGAACCTGGTTCAACCTAACCTGGATATGTTTGAGTTAGCCGGTTGGCCTAATCCAAAACATACGCGCTCTCGCTAAACTGTCCTACGACGCTGGTTATCAAGTGGATCGCTCAAGCCAGCCGTGTCCTATCTAGTTAGGTGCGCGTTCACATGAAAGGGGTGGTATTTGGAGCATTCGACCAATCACAAACATGGAGAAGCGTACTACTGACAGCGCAGCGTCATACTTCCTGAATGAAAAGTGAACTTTAATACTAGTCAAAAATGAAGAAGTTAAACTTTAAACATCCATGACTTAAACACTTTATCCAGGATAAAAGCCACAGAGCTGCACCTGCAAGGTGAATACAGCTGGCAAAAGAAAAAGTGTTTGAATGCGTACATTAACAGGTTTATGATATCACTGCCCCGTCTAAAACACGATCTGACTTCAATTACATTTGTCTCGAGTGTTTCGTCAACTTATGTGTTGCTTAAAATAATACTTCTGCATACAGTATGTGACACTGTGAGTGTTGCACGGCCAGATACGGCTCAGCTGACTCAGATCAGGAGATATGTGATACATTATGAAGTGATATGCCGCGGACTGTACTTAATGTACTCTGATCCGGTTACTTATGTTGTGGCCGATATTTAAGTAAGCTTTCTTAACACTAATGTTATAATAGTCAGATTGCTCTGAAGATGGAGGTGATATTCTATTAATGTTCACGTTCACACAGTCGGTGATTTTTGCCGGCCGTCTTTCCTGCGACGGCAGTTTTTCTGTATTTCCTTTCTCCTGTAATATGACTTGATCGCTTTAAACTCCGCACACTGAGCTCTGATTGGTCAGCAGGCGGTGCTTTCACTGAGTTGAGCTCTTAGCCTGCAACCTAACCTGGTCCCGACCAGGTTAGCTGCTTAGCATATATTACCATGGAGATCTAGCCTGCTAAAAAGAGAACCAGCTTCGGATGACCGGAAAGCCGGAGTTTCCCCTGAATTTAGCCGGCTAAGCGAAAATCCTGCTTCGCAGTATACCCCCCAGGTAAACACTTTAAGCAACACAGTAAAGTTTTCCTGTGGTGTTTATACCGTCAGTCTGATAACACATTGTGAGCGTGTTGCTGTTTCTCTCGGAGACGGCTCGAGGTGAATCGCATGAAAGGACAGCTCAAGTGTATTAGCGAATATAGTATACACATTTTATTACCCTTCATCCCTTTATCTGTGGATGTGAAAGGGTCTATTCACTCGACTGGGCTTATGCAGTGCACGAACAGGCAGCCAGTCCCGCGTGTGCTGGCTGAGTTTGTCCATGTTCGCTCCAACAATTGAGAGGGACAAAGGTGAACCAACTGATTTGTTGCAGTCGCTAAAATAATAGAGCAATTTCTTTCCCTAATGCTCATGGTCTGCTGTTGACTCACACAGACATTGGGGCATACACACACTCACACACACTCACACGGCCAGGTCTGCTGAGAACAGGCCTTTCGCTCAAATCGTCCTCAAACAATGAAGTGCTGAACAGATCACATCAATCTCTCTCAAGAGAAATATTAGTTTCCCCCCTTTTTCCTCCTTCTCCCCCCCCCCTCCCATACTGGAAGAGGTTGCGTATGTGATTTTTAGGTACTGCGTTTGAGTGAGTGTATCTGTGGATGTGTGTGACAGTGTGCAGTGGAAAAAGAAGATACATTTCCAGCTTGTCTCGAATTTAGCTCGAGTCCCCCTGCGATGCAGCCGAAAAACAGTCTGTGAGATTCCACTGCCCTGACCGCCCCCCCGAGACATAGAACAACGTCTAACTGGCAACTCGCTGCACATCAATTACACCTTTATTTGTTGGCTGGAGGTAGGGTAGAGGAGGCCTTATTTTCACAGCAGCTTAAAAAGGGATTTGACTGCAATATAAGATTTATATGTTATTTTAATAGCAGCAGTATCATCCCAAATGTGCTTAACGGTGAGTAAATCATATGTCTTCACTGTTGAATGCCACTTTAAAAGGCAGAAGACGTTTTTTAAATATGAGAATTAGCTTTCTGAAAGAGAGGAACGGACACTTACTGATAAGGCAGGTTTAGGGTTTAAAGAAGTTTGTCCTTTTTTTTTTGGTGTAGTTTTAAGATTTTTTTTCTCCAAGTCTTAAAGGCATTCTCTCTCCATCTCTCCCCCCCCCCCCCCCCACACTAATCTCTGTATATTAGCTCTCAGGAAGGGAAAGCTCTCTCGGTGTGTTCTGGCTGTTTTAATATCTGTCAGCTTCATCCTGTGCTTCATCCCTCGGCTTCCTCCTCTCTTATTTTGGCTCTCTGTTTCCTCCCGTCTTCATATTTTATCCCTTTGTTTGACTCCTCTGTCCCCGTCTCCGTTCACTCAATCAGTCCTCGTCAGCGGGCGGCGGCGGACAACTGCGTACATGCAGGGGGACGATGGGGTCTACGCCATTTAGTGCGTCGTCTTGGCATTCCTCTTCGCACCCAGTGCTTTTTATCAGAGCAACCCAGGTTTTCTTGACACTCCATATAAACACACTGATTACATTGTGTGTGTGTGTGTGTGTGTGTGTGTGTGTGTGTGTGTGTGTGTCGCTGATGCCTAGTGTGCACCTGTGTTTAAGTGTTAACTCTGCCGCCACGTCTTTCATCAGGCCATCTATTCAAATTACACTAGTTTCAAAACAGCTCATGTGAAGAGCTACTCATTTTCTTTTTCTTTTCTAACTTGCTTTCCTAGAGTGTGTAGTTAACTTTACACAGACATGCAAAAAATACACCCACCGACTCCACATCCTTTAATATCCATTACTGTCAAGATTGAATCGACAGCATGCCCTTGGGACAAGATTGGATAACTGTGTAGTGAAACATTCTTCTTTTAACTACATCTGAATTATTGAATCAAATGTTTTTCTTTAGAAAATAAATTATTTGCCAGGGTTAAGATTTCATCTTCACATGATACACAATTACAGAACCCCGCTCAAGTGGCTCATGGTTCATACAACTAGTCCCTTGTCATAAAAAACATCACTTTTGTCCTTACCCGCACTATTTATCAAATCACTAACTGCCTTTAAAACTTCATTTCTTGAGACTCTGATGGTCATAAGACACAAATTACACTAATCATAAAGGCAAACGGCAAGAATGTTTTTCTGCCAAGGTTCTTCATCAAACTTTAGATACAAACAAAGGACATCGTTTTAAAGGAGGCATTGTGTGTGAAACAGGCTGGCAGGCTTGAAAATGCATCACATATTGACTTTTTATGACCCGAGAAGATGGGCTTGTTACAATCTTAATAACGCATTTTTGTGTTAACCCATGGTGTTTTGAAAGGATTTCATTGAGCCTTAGTTGTAGGCGAAGTTCCAATGAGATAAAAGGACAAGTCATCCTTCAAGTTTATTGAAAACACAAGAATAACCATACTTGTAGAAACCTCAAAGTTCACTGGATAGTGACGATGCTCTTCAATAGAGCAATGACCTTGCTTCCTATATTTAGTCATTGCCAAATTCAGATGTGTTCCACAGTTCAATTCGCTGTTGTTCTATGCAAGCTCTTTGCACTGAGTTTAAAGCCTGACAGCAGTCACTTTAACCCGGAGAGCCGAGAGGCCGCGGTGAATAATATCTCCTCCACATCTCCTCTCCAGTGGCCTGACCAACGAGAAAGGCTGTCTGACATGTTGTGTACAAACTCAAATAGAGCAGCTGCAAGGAGCTCAGACTGCTGCTGCTCCCTGCTAAGTGCTACCATTCGAATGGGGCAAGAGAACCTCATTTTGTGTTTCCCAAAAATACTGACACATTTAAAAAGTTAGAACTTGGTGGAAGTAGAAGTTAATTATTTGCAAAAGAAAATGTCCATATGAAGAGAATAAATGGTACACTTAAACAGGAAGGCCATGAAAAAACGAATTTACTAATAATATGTTTGAACCTAAACCACTCCAAGCAGCACTATTTACACATCTGGGACCACAACATGACATTCAATATATTTTGTTCATCAAATATTTATATTTTACAGATTTTTGTTTATTTTTTGGAGCTTTTTTATACCGAACTTGAAGGAAGAAAATATATCTTTCTTTAATGATGCATTATACTTTTAATATATTTCGTGTTTTTATGCTCGGGGCCTGTTGAAAACCTTTTCCAAGTTGTCTGATTATTTGGCTCCGCATGCCTCTGTGACTATTCCTCTTATCAATACTTTCTGAAGTTGAATAGTTAATACCACAAACACTGTATCATGTTTTAGATTCCTATTTGGTTTTACACGCTATGGTCTGTATGGTTTATACACTTCTTTTGACTGGTTATAGGTAAAATCACTATTGTGTAACTGCACATTTATTCAATAATTCGTATTATTAATATTAGTGTATATTTCTGTTATAGGGAATAATTGAAGTGCTTCAATCTGAATTGAGCCCTAAGGGGATATTCACATCTTCAGAATATCTGACCTCCTTAATCCTGCTCTCATAAATATATATATTTCTTTTTTTGTTTTATTTTTTAAATATATGCTGAGAGCAGGCATGCTGACGATAGACAGTCCTTCCACACTAAATGAGTAATAGGCATTTTAATGTCTGGACTGCGCAGTTAACATGACATCTGGACCATTCTGATCTTAGTTGTTCCTTTGATTTGATTTCTATTCTGTTATGTTTCTACTGATCTCAACATTACCTCTGACAGCCCATCATTACCACATGAAGTAAGATATTTTGTCATCTTTAGCTATGCTAATTAATAGATAAATATTAACAAACTGAATTAAACTATAACAACTCTCCGACACCAAGAGCTATACTGCTCTACACACACTATTTTTAAACAATACTCAGTGTTCCCTGAGTGTTTGGAAAGGTTCATTGGTATTAGGAGACAGATGATGTCTCTCTACACCTCCGACTTCCGCTTCAACTCCGGCTCATGCCACCTACAGAAGTTCTCTGACGACTCCTCTATTGTCAGCTGCATCACAGATGACGATGAGGAGGAGTACAGGGCCCTGGTTAAGAAATTCGTAGGCTGGTGTGACAACAATCACCTCCAGCTCAACATCAGACTAAGACTAAGGAGCTGGTGGTGGACTTCAGGCGGAGCAGCAAGAGGCCTCTGACCCCCATCACCATCAGGGGGGAGGATGTGGAGGTGGTGAACAGCTACAAGTTCCTGGGAGTGCACTTAAACCATAAACTGGACTGGTCAGACAACACCGATGCTCTCTTCAGGAAGGGACAGAGTAAGCTGTTCTTCCTGAGGAGGCTCAGGTCATTCAACGTGTGCACGAGGCTGCTGCAGATGTTCTACCAGTCTGTGGTGGCCAGTGTGCTCTTCTTTGCCGTGGTGTGCTGGGGTGGAAACACAAACACTAGGGACACTGGCAGGCTGAACAAGCTGGTGAGGAAGGCTAGCTCTGTAGTGGGAGTACAACTGGACAATCTGGAGGAGGTGGCAGAGGGGAGGACGAGGAGGAAGCTCGACAGCATCCTAGAGAACCCCTCCCACCCACTCCACGCAGAGCTAGTGAAGATGAGGAGTACGTTCAGCCACAGACTCATCCCTCCACGACAACGCACCAAGCGCCTCGGACAGTCCTTTGTGCCTGTAGCCATCAGGCTGCACAACAAGGGGTTAATGATGAAAAATAAATCAAATTAAATCACTGGTCATAAATATACACTGTTTCCACAACCCATGTTAACTTGTCACTTTAACTTATTATGCACTTTATAACTTAGATGATGACCAAATATGTATATATGCTCACAGTTATTTTACTCTTATTTTTATTCATCTCCTATTTTCATTATTATTATTATCATTATTACCTTGATTTTATGTTATTTATTATTTATTTTAGATTGTATTGATCTGTGTGAATCTTTGCTGTACTGTTTTTTTTCACGCTTACCCTGTTGCTGCTTTGTACAACTGAATTTCCCCTCGGGGATTAATAAAGGTTCATTTTATCTTATCTTATCTTATCTTATGTTTAAGTTCCAGAAGCTGATTATGTTTTATAAGCAATTATTGGTCAGCTCGGAGACCTTCTTAGGACTGATTTGCCCTGTATATCACCGTGAAAAGGGTTATCCCACTCACCTTCCATATGTCATATATTTTTGAATATATTTGTATATATAATATCTACATGTATATTTTCTATTTTCTTTTCTTTTCTTTCTATTCTTGTTTATTTGTTGTTTTGTTTTATTGTAAAATGCCTTGTCTTTTATGCTGCTGCAACAAAAACTATTTCTCAAATTGGGATCAATAAAGTACCGTCTTATCTTATCTATCTTATCTCTTCCTGGTTGCTGATGATGGCAGAGCTATGGTTAGCCGAACACATAGAGACACTTTGTATGAATTGGTTACATTCATAGACCATCATCCATTCTGCAAATCTGTGGTGACTGTTGCACTCCTATTCCAATTCAGAAAGCCTCCGTTTGTGAAACAGGCCAAGGTGGATTTCATTCTCTCAGCATTGTGAGGCAGTTCGGCTGTCACACTTTGTTTGTGTGCTTTAGAAATGTTCCTACACCCTTCGGAGCTCACCTTGTCATTTCTCTATTTGCTTTTATGCCTCAAGTACATTATTTTGTTACTTTTATTAACCAAAAAAGCCAGGCTCTCTCCTCTCTCTCTCTTCCTGGAGTGGGGAAATTGAATATTGCATTTAAAAGTCAATTTCCACGATGGGATTACGCAAATCAGCCTCTCGCTGTTTCAGTGTTTTGCTTCCATTCATCTCTCATTCATCCTCCTGCACCTTGATGCATCTCTTCATTTGCCGCGGTTTACTCTATTCATTTGAAGACGTCTTTTTTTCACGCTCAACAGCCCGACTCATGTTTTTTCCACTTTGCATGATTACGCTGCCTCTAGCAAACCTGTGTTGGAGTGTGCATATACAAGTTCCTTCTCCAGGCCTTTTCTCCGACAAGATGGACGAAAACAACAACCCTAAAAGCTATTACTGCTCTTAAATCTAATGCTTTGGTCAACGTAATGTAACCATTACGAGGGCGAGTTATTTATTTATCTTTCTATCTATTCATTTGTGTTCAAAGAGGGGAAATTGGTGAAACAGTTTTGATGAAGTGAATTAGGAGACTGAACAAAAGGCACACATTACACCCCACCTCACCCTCAGTCAACCTGTCCTTCGGTCTAAGCCAAAACATACTCTGGGGAACAATCCAATGCAGGCGTTGATAGATTTCCTCTCACAACCCTCTTCTGTAGGTTTCTCTGGAAAACACACACTAAGATTTAAAGATGATTTAGTGCTGAGGTTGAATGATGTCGGCCAATTTGTTTTAGAGGTGGGTGTGGGAGAGTATTTCTGGTTAAGAGTGAAATTCTAAGACGGAAACATCTTTAGTTTTGATTCTCCACAGTTTCGGCCAAGCTGGTCATACCTGGAACGTGTTGTTATAGTAACCTGACCTGAGTAACGCCCTACACACACCAGACACATATATCAACAGTCATATGCACACATCCAGACACACTCACACACTACCTAGAGAGAAAAATAACAATCTGAAAGGAATGTTTGGAAGACAGGATTTATTCGGTGCGTTACTGACAACAATGTTTTTACATGTGTTCACAGAGAGAAGGCCACTAGCAAAGCGTACATTATTGATATGTTATGTTCGTTTTCTAATTCAGCTATAGGACATGTTATACACATTATATGCCATTACTTCATTCATGTGTTGTCTACTGTGGGTAAGCTGCACATGCTTTTATGCCTGACACAACAATGAAACACAGCATTTATTCACAAAGATTTTTTTTTCCGTTTTGCTAAATATTCTTCTTTCTGTGTCTTTGTATGCATCGCATAAACCAAAGCTAATTCCTCGTATGTCTAAACCTACTTGGTAACAAAAACGATTCTGATTCTGATGTAATCAAATCCCTGTAGTGGTTGAAGAACGTCAGGAAGATAGTAAACAGTTGATTACATTAATTGACAACCACTTAATTATGCTCTATGCAATATCATGTACTTTGCTTGCAGGGGCGAACTTGACTTTTAGCACTTATAGCACATTGTACGTTTTCCCTTTGGAAAATGGCACATCGAGAGTTCATTAATACATCTAGAAACTACTTGTATATCTAATAAATGAAAATTCTTTTAGCAATTTTAGACCTCATTTTTACACAAATAATGGTTTACCTTGAAAGCTGAGAGGTTTTTGTTTCTCTTCTTTCGGCCATTTCTGTTACATTACATGTAATGTGTTACACGCTTTTATCCAAAGCGACTTACATACTCAATACTGTGGACAATCCCCACAGGAGCAGTTTGGGGTGAAGTCTCTCAGGGACACAAGTCACTGCTGACTGCAGTGGGACTCAAACTTGCTACCCCCTGATTCGAGGTCCAGCACTCTATCCACTGAGCCACAGTTACCTTTTCTTTAACATGTGAGTGATGGAGCTTGCTAAGTCTTTTTATATGTATGAAAACATTAGTAAGACTGAGTTGATTGTTAAAAAGAGCAATTTGTTTTGTTATTGACACTTGTCTCAAGTTATCACTTCAACGATATCTTTAAAGCAAATAATCAAATAAAACTCCCCAAGTCTCTGCCACCCTTCATCCCCCCCTCTTCCTCTTCCTCTTCCTCTCCTCGCTGCTTCTTTTTCATTTTCTCCACCTCTCCAGGCGGCATCTCTCACCCTCTCCACTTTCCTCTCTGCTTGTTTACAGTAAGCAGGTCGGAGCAGGATGGTTTTACCTTTTATGGCCATTCCTCATCCACGGTAAAAGTGCACTAATACAACGGTATGTTACCCACCTCCCCCTCCTTATTCTGACATCCTAGATAGGGTACCAGGGCTTGGTGGACTGTTTGTGTGTGTGTGTGTGTGTGTGTGTGTGTGTGTGTGTGTGTGTGTGTGTGTGTGTGTGTGCACGGACTGTGAAACCTTCCATTTCTGATGTGCGGTAAAAGCACCTTTTTAAAAGGTCTCACTCGTCCCAGACAGATAGTGGCTGAGGTTTGTTTTGAATGTCTGGCTGTTTTAAAAAGCTCTTCTCCCAAGTGTTTAGGTTAGACCGGGGGTCCCTATGTCGGACACACACACACACACACACACACACACACACACACACACACACACACACACACACACACACACACACACACACACACACACACACACACACACACACACACACACACACACACACACACACACACACACACACACACACACACACACACACACACACACACACACACACACACACACACACACACACACACACACACACACACACACACACACACACACACACACACACACACACACACACAGCAGGCAGGTGTTATTGAGTAAGACCTGCTGTGAACACATCCAAGCATTAAAGGGAGGAATGAGTGTGCGCAGGAGGAAAACAGATGACAAACGGCACTGTGCAGGCGGAGTGAGCACGGGCGGCAAATGTCATGCTTCAAAGCAATGTTAATTACAGCTTTATACTTTAATTAGAAACACACATTTATCAATACAAAGTTTATTTCACACAGTTGGTTCAACCGAAGTCATTGAGTACTAAACTGTGGACCACTTTCCAATTCCATTCACTTTTGTCTAACTAAAGCACTACCAAGGCTTTATGTATTTCTAGTGTGCATTTGCAATCGATTCTGCACAGACTTACAAACTGTTGTAAAAGCGAATGCTTAAAAATATACATTACTGATAATCCGACCGTCCTTTGCTTCACTAAAATATATTAAAAGAAAATCCTAATTGGGAGAGTAAGAGCATATTCTAATTCCTAGATCTCTTTCAAAGCATGTTGTAATTGTTCGGGACAATGTGACTTTCAACATTTCAGTCTCAAAGCCCCAGGAGGATGTCCTGTTCCTTCCACGTTACTCTATAATCCTTAAACACATAGTAAGTATCATTATTTTCCTTGGAAGTGGAACGTTTTTCACCCGCCGCGTGATACCCCTCTGACCAGATGTATGCTGGGTATCTGGACAGTACGTCTGCAAGAGATTGCCAGGAGCACAGCAATAATGGTGTAAGAGCCCTACAATACGTATGTCTTTCAATCCCCATGGTAAATAGTTTTACTTTTGGGCGAAAATGTGGTCAGTGTTTTGGTACAAGAGTTGATTGTTTGGGCTGCATTGTTGAATTTTGGATGTTTGACTAAATCTAAAATACTCTTTACCAGTGCTATTTACCAAGCTAGATTGTTCTGATGTTAGTTGGCAAGTGTTCGAGATATCTTCTGTAGAAATAAAGCCTTCCTTCTCTCGATTATAACGGATGGCCACTCGACTTTTGATGCTCAAAGCGGCGACACATTCTATTAGTGCGTATATGCAAGCTTCCTTCTGTGCGGTGATGAGTTTAAAAGAAAATAGTTCCTACGTGAAACTGCTGAAAAGAGACTTCGCTATTACGTTTTTCAAATGTATTTTTTGGTTTGCAATTCAAGCAAAAATGTAGAACAAATTGTAAAGAACTCTCATATATGAAGACATCATTTACTCCATATCCCTGTCTATTGCCAACTCAGACAGAGCAGCAACAATTCAAACCCTTAAGACCTCTCCACTGACTCTCTGTACTGCATTTGAAGGTCGGCATGTTGGCGTGATCATAGATGTCTCATGTACAAACGCTTCTGGTACAAGTCATTCAAGAAGTGAGGCTGTGTGTGAGTGAAATGCTTCTGTGAGTTTGTGATATATTGATATATTTGAGCGTCGGTTTGGGGCCTCTGTGTGCAGCAGCAGGGACTTAAGTGAGCCACAGGGTTTGTGCTGGGATCTGACCTCCACTGGTTTTGAAATGTCAATGCGTGTGAGTGTTTGTGTGTGTGTCTGGAATGCCAGTGTCAAGAGCCTGAGAAACAGCCATGTACAAACAAACATAGGCTCGTCTTTCCCTGTTGCCCTCCTCTGGTCCCTATCACTCACATGGAAACACACACACACACACACACACACACACACACACACACACACACACACACACACACACACACACACACACACACACACACACACACACACACACACACACACACACACACACACACACACACACTGGATGTGAGCGGTGTTTATTGTCTCAGGGTTAACTAACGTCGCTGCCATATCTGGCCTCTGTAATTAGATTTACCTTACCTTGTTTTCTTTCTTTTCATTCAGCCCTTTCCTGCCTTTTGCTTTTCTCTTTCTCCATCAAAGTTGTTTTTCTTCCATGGGCGGCCTTGCACTGAGGGAAAGGGTTAAAGGAAAGGAGAAGAAGAGGAACTCCACTTCTTTTCATTTTTCTTCCATCTTATTCTATACGTTCCTATTTCTCTTTCCTCCCCAGGTGACTCTGTCTCCTCCACCTCTGTGATTTCCGTGGGAACAGCTGCACCCTCGGGTTACTGCCAGAGTGTTGCGAGCAGGATCCACTGTCTCCCCCTGCCCCTAAACACCCTCACCCCACCTGGAGGGATAGGATACCTTGCAGTGAGACTCACAAATTCCCAAAACACAAACATACAGTTACATTTTAGGCACTCAATGGGTCCTTCTTAGTCCCTACTGAGAGCGCTAAAGCTCTGCTGCGCATTTGAAAGTGAGTGTGTTAGTGTGTGTTTTCCCCACAGAGCTGAGGTTGCAACCTACTGTCAGGGGGGTTGTTGTGATCTCGCTATTGTTCATTTGCCTTTTATCTATTCCCTCCTTCCATCATGTCTTTCTTCTCCTCGTCAATTGGTCCCCGAATGCGTTGGAATGTGATAAACACACTGAGAAAGACTGAAAAAAACACACACTCTTACAGTATACACAAGTGCTACCAAAAACATGCACATAGCAATTGTAAACCAAAAAGTTTATTTTAATACTCATTATCTTGTGACCCAGGAGAGATCACTTGCACAGAGTTTTGTTTAGAGTAAACGGTAACGGTGTGTGTGTCTGTTTGTGTGCGTAGGCGGCTGATTTGAGCAACACTGTTTTTAGTGATACAGTCTCTGGGTTCTGTTTTGGAAAGAAAAACCTAAAAATGTCCCAGTGCTGGTTGAAGTGACCCTCCAGTGCCAGTTATAAACTCCTCTTATGGTAGTGTTACGGTCATGTGTGTGTGTGTGTGTGTGTGTGTGTGTGTGTGTGTGTGTGTGTGTGTGTGTGGGTGTGTGTGTGTGTGTGTGTGTGTGTGTGTGTGTGTGTGTGTGTGTGTGTGTGTGTGTGTGTGTGTGTGTTGTGTGTGTGTGTGTGTGTGTGTGTGTGTGTGTGTGTGTGTGTGTGTGTGTGTGTGTGTGTGTGTGTGTGTGTGTGTGTGTGTGTGTGTGTGTGTGTGTGTGTGTGTGTGTGTGTGTGTGTGTGTGTGTGTGTGTGTGTGTGTGTGTGTGGTGTGTGTGTGTGTGTGTGTGTGTGCGTGTGTGTGTGCGTGCGTGCATCTATGTGGGCTATGCCACTTTGTTTTCCCCTCTCGATTTAAAGCCTTACATGGATACAAACAGACACCAGAAGCTACATGGAAGTTCCCCAGACAGGTTATTGTTGTGTGTGCATGTATGTGTGTGTTTGTGTGTGTGTGTACATAAACCTCAGAGGCCCATGGGTGAAGGCTACCATATCAAAGGTTCAGTAAGCAGGGATTAAATATCACTCCCCCGCTAAAGAAGGTTTGGTCCTGTTTAGAAGTGACAACAATAGGTGGCAAAACATAAGACTGTCACTTGAGGGGCGAAATCCAGCCCGCTATGCCCTGAAGTACACGGGTTGTAATCTCTCTAGTTTAAATTGGATGGGTCTGCCAAAACTGAGCATCTACCACATCTATCGTCCTCTCTTTTTTTTACTTCGATCTTCACCTGCATTTCTTTTGTTTTTAATCTGTCTTTGAATACTGACACTCATGTCTGGAAGTACCAGAATGAAAGACAGGAGAGTTGAGTTCAAGAGGGAATAAAAGAGAAAACTATTCAGCTGCCCCCCCTTCTCTCCCTCTCTCTCCCCCTCCTCGTCCTCAGCCCTCCCCTCCAGGGAATGTTTTGGGGCCCAGCTCATATTTTGTTTGCACAATGCATTCCTGCAGGCTCTTTATTTATGTCAATCTTCCTTTTGATCAGAGTCCGGTTACCACCGGTTACCCACTCGCTGCTCCTGTGAGTGAAGGAACCCACCTGTGATGCAGGACTGTGACTGTGTGTGTGTGGTGTGTGTGTGTGTGTGTGTGTGTGTGTGTGTGTGTGTGTGTGTGTGTGTGTGTGTGTGTGTGTGTGTGTGTGGTGTGTGTGTGTGGTGTGTGTGTGTGTGTGTGTGTGTGTGTGTGTGTGTGTGTGTGTGTGTGTGTGTGTTGTGTGTGTGTGTGTGTGTGTGTGTGTGTGTGTGTGTGTGTGTGTGTGTGTGTGTGTGTGTGTGTGTGTGTGTGTGTGTGTGTGGGAGGGAGTCTGGGGCCTTCGTTCCAGGGCAAGTTTACCGTCAATTAATATGGCTAAATGATTCCCTCACATGGTAAAGTATTTATGTAAGGTGATCTGGCTGGTGGCGGAGCCCGGGACATCTGGCTGTGATCTACATCACAGATGGCTCTACCTGCTACACACTAGCTCTACACATACAAACGCACACACACAGAGTCTGGAGGTGGAGAGGTGAGGTAGATGTTTTGTGTGTGAGCATGTGCGTGGTGAACTGTGTGTATGTGCTGTGCATTTTAGGCATTAGTGCCCGACTGCCGCCGCTAAAAAGGAAACGGTGAAGTCAAGCCTTTCAATGGGACGCATGTACACACTGCTGGGAGAAGAGGTCACACATGCTGGACTTCTGGGATTCGTTAGAGAGTATACACATGGAGAAATTACACATACAAAATCACAACGGTATTTTTAGGATCTTTTTTTTTAAAGAGTGTACTTTATTTATTATAACTTTTGAGAAAAATAAACCCCAAGTTGCTTAACAAGTAGTAAAAAGCATATCGAAACAGCATGCAAAATGAATATTCATAGATCCGTTTTACTCTAAACAATTAGACATACATAACACATAATGTGCCGTAGCCATTAGTATTCCCTTTATGAATAGTTTTTTGCATCTTTTCATGGTTGATCTTATCTGTAAGCAAATAATGATGTCTTTAGTTCAGGTGCTTTCATTTCGGGTGTTATGTAGGTCATGATCTGCTACTATAGATGTAAGCGATTACCTGCTTGCAGTTTCTCCATGCTGCATGCTGTCATCTCTCTGCTGCTGTTGTTCTTTCTTGAAACATATATGCACACATTTGTATTTATTTATTTAACAGGGACAGTGCACATTAATTAACATTGCTGTAAATGTGCCAGTTAGCTCTGCCAACACATCAATTGGTTAAGGTCATATTAAGTCCAAACAGTGTGAGCGGCACTACTTCATATATATATATAAAAAACTGCAAGATAAATTAACCGGATATATTGGCATCTCTGCAGTATGGAACGCAGATCTAAAAAAGTATACGCAGACTATTGATTGGAAGAGAATATGGAATAATATCTCCTTAACATCGCGTAACCACAATCACCAATTGATACAGTATAAAATGATACACAGATATTACCTGTCAACCAGAACATGCTGTCAATTAAGGATGATTCCAAGCCCCATATGCCTTCTCTGTAGCCAACAGACTATTGGCACATATGTACACATGGTTTATGAATGTACTGCAGTAAGAACGTTCTGGAAACAGGTTATTGACATTGTATCTGAGATTATTGGAGTTCACATACCCTGTCTCCCAAATATTGTATTGTTGAATGATGATTCTTCTCTTGATCTACAGAAACATCAGAAAAGGGTCTAACAGCAGCCAAAAAAATAATAGTAATACGATGGAAACCCCCACATACTTTATTTATTAAGCAATGGATATCATCCTTCCATGACCTACTAATTTCAGAGCTGTCAATCGCTTCTGCTAATAAGGCTAAGGGGGAAACATTAGAGGCTATTCAAAGAGCTGCTGATCGGGTAATATCATTCATGCAAATGATGATTGTACATATACGCACACCTTGGTGCAATTGCGGTTTATTAGGAGTTAATCGCAATTCAGCTTAAACAGATGAAATGTTATGTGGAAAAAAAAAAAAAATAATAATGAATGAATGAATGTATTTTATGTGGATAAATTGTTATGCTAAAAATTGTTATGCTATAATATATATATAATATATAGATGAACTCAGACGATTGCTAAAAAACATCAGGTAGGATTTTCCGTGAAATGGCAAGATGGGTGGGAAGAGGGTGGGACGGGGTGGCATGGGAAAGGGATTCCCTACATATATATATATATTTTTTTTTTTCTTTCTTTCTTTCTTTTTTCTTTTTCTTTTTGTATTGTCTATATCATTTGTATCTGTATAAGTCCCTTTTGTGAGGGCAAACAAATAAAAATAAATAAACAATAAAAAGTTGGTCACAAAAAATATGTGCCAGTTAGCCAAGAGGCTATTTTTCATCTGTAGTCCCTGGACAAATTTGACAAGTCAGCCTAAAACACATTTCATTTTAAACTAGTAAATACAATCAAATTAAAACATGCAACATACATACTTAAAACAATTAAATTTAAAAGACAGAACAATAAAACAAAAACAATTAAAACAAAAGAACATGCACAGGCAGTGGGTTTTAAGGAGCAGAAGATTGTGTCAGTGTTGGCAGAGCTGATTCCTCACTAACCATGTTTTGAGTTTGGATTGAAATAAACTGAATGTAGTCTTTGTGAATAAACAGATGTTGTGTCCAGTATTTTGAGTGTGTGTTTGTACAATGACTCCAATGTTGTTGTACTGGCTGGGTAAATGAGTGAATCTATTGCTGTTGAACTGGATGAGCTGCATCTGCCCTCTATGACCGTGATTGTGTGGGAAAAACAACACTCAGTCAAGGTTGTTTTTTATTCTCATTGAGCTTTACATTGGTATATTTGGTGTTCTAACAATATTCATCTTTGATGAGGGATGTCTAATAAAGTAAGTAGTTACTTGTTATTGTACTTACTAGTTTTAAATGAGAGAAGAGATGTAAAGCAGTTTGGAATCACATCATTTCATGTTTGAATGACATGAGGGCTTTTTCTTCATGAATGCAAGTAGGTCCATCCACTTGAGAGTAATATTTTCCAAATTCTGAGAGAAATTGGAATTGAAATGTCGAGGCGATTGACCTCTGACTGCTGCACGCCCGGTGGTCACCAGTTGAGTGGTTGTACTGGGAAGCTTCCAGGTGTGAAAGCGTGTGCTTGTATACATGTGTTGCTGGAAAGTCGTTCTCAGACATCTTTTCCTTGATGAATAAAGATGAAAATACCAAAGAAAACATGATTTTAATAATAAAGTCTCTCCCTCATGGTTGATGTTTGTGCTGTTCTTGGCTTGAAGAGAGATGGAGTGAATCTTTTCTTGAAACCATCCTTCTACTCTTCCTCATCTCCCCCTCCATCCTGAAAGAGCCCTCAAGAGATGTGTGTACCCTCTCGGCGCCCGTATCCAAATAATTAATCCAAAGCAATTACTCTCTTCCTTCATCTGTCCGTCGGCCCGCTAACAAAACATTTCAACACGTGTCCTCATCACTCCCCTTTAATTAAGGCAGCACTATTTATCACTCCCCTTTAATTATCCTAGCCTGTTTATCAGTCTGCCTTTAATGGAATAGGCACCGGGGAGATACACGTACAAAATACACCCCGCTACGCTTTCCTCGCTTCTGCCAGTTCTGAACTCAAGAAGAAGAGAAAAAAACAACAAAAAACAATTAGTCAAGGCATGAAAGAACGCAAAACAGAATTAAAAAAAAGGAGGGAGAGGAGAGAAACTCGGAGCGCTGAAGGAGATATAACTTGTTGTTTTGCTTCCTTCTCTCTGCAATCAGGGTGATGGCCACACTCACACACTCCGCTGTGCTTTTGTTCCCCTCGCAGAAAGCTTCCGCAGACTCCATGCAGTTCACACCGAGTTCACACACGCACACACCAAACTGAGATCAAACACACCTCCACAATAGTGCTTTTGTGTCCAGTAACCATGGTTTCTGTCAGGTTTAATGCCTAGCAACATGTGTCACGGGGCAACCACTCACTGAGAAGGGGCGGGCCTCCGGTACACTTCATAACAGCACAAGTGTTTGACCATGAAACAAATTTTACTATCGTGGCACTTGCTCAAAGGAACCTGGTTTAAACATGGCAGAAGAAGTTTTCCTTCAGTCTCATCCTACACACAGTCGATGTGTGTGTGTGTGTGTGTGTGTGTGTGTGTGTGTGTGTGTGTGTGTGTGTGTGTGTGTGTGTGTGTGTGTGTGTGTGTGTGTGTGTGTGTGTGTGTGTGTGTGTGTGTGTGTGTGTGTGTGTGTGTGTGTGTGTGTGTGTGTGTGTGTGTGTGTTCAGCTGATGTGTGTGTGTTCAGCTGATGTGTGTCGTGGACAACAGGAAAGACCTGGTTTTGCCTCTCTTCACTAGCTGCATATTAACAGAGTTGTCCATCAACCTTTAACCAGCTCAGACAGAGGAGAGCCCCACAGGAGAAGGGAGCCCGCTCCACAATCACTCCCAGAAACAGAGCTCCTCCCCTGGATCCAGAACTCACAAGCCGGGCTGAGCCAGCCGCAGCCTGGGAGCAATTTGGCAAATGTAAATTGTAACCACGCATGGGTTGGACAACTCGGGGTTCTCACACATACACTCACAGACGAACACACACGTACACACCCGCACACAAGCTGCTGGTAGGGTCAGAAGTCTGGGTGTCACACCCTGTCATTGCAGATTAAGTTATGCAAAGTGAGGTGGTCGGGCAGCCAACCCCTAGGGCTTAACAAGCAGGAAACACTAATTGGGTCGGCTTGCTGATTGCCATAATTGCTACTGTGTGTGCGTGTGTGTGCTTGTGTGTATGTGTGTGCACATGCCTGACTGCGGGAGGGAGGCTGAACAACCTGCTAGGTAAGATGGCAGGAGCTTTCAGCATGGACCACTACCCTCTGAGGAGAAGGAGATAAAGGAGATGAGGAAGAGGAGAGAGATAAAGCAGGGATTATAATTATCATAAAACAGGAATTACACATACATTTATGATAAACAATAAAAACTCAATTTACAGTTTTCCTTTTTTTCATGTAATTAAGTTACGATTGAAGATAAGTCCATGCGTTTCTCAAATACACATTGTGTTTTTGAATACTTCAGCACAATATGTGAAGAGAAGTGTTTGTTGTTACAGTTGACGTAAGAGGAGATCAATCAAATGGGTTATGATGTTTCAAACAAGCCGCAGCAACTTCTTAATGCACATCTTCATTTGCATTTTTAAAGGAGTACATTTATCAAGCAATATTCCCAAATGCAGTATGAAAAACAATTTCCCGTGTGTGGAAAATATTGAAGATATTTCAAGTAAAAACCTATTGAAAAATGATATACAGAAACATTTTGAATAGGGATACTCCGATCGCCAATTTCGGGGCCGATCGCCGGAATCAGTATCGGCCGATACCGATCGCCGATCCGATCGAGTGGGCGGGGCCTAAATGGAAGATTTAAACATCACTTTAAATCTGATCATCATTTAAAGTGATGTTTAAAACTCAGTTAATGGGGCTCATTCACTGGAGCTTCCATAAACAACAATCAACTTAATTATTACATTCAAATGATGTACATTATTCAAGTTTACATTCACTTTGAATAATAACACGGGAGAAATGAGCGGAAGCGCTCTCTTTTCCTCTCTCCCTCTCTCTCTCCCCCCTCTCTCCCTCTCCTGACAGCCTGTCAGTATCTCATGCAGCTCACTGATCCAGTAATGAGTGACCCGACAGTGAAGAATACATATATTTATAATGACTAGTTTAGCTTGTTCGAGAGGTAGGCTAGATACATAGCTAAGTGTGTTATTTCTAACTCTTGTGTGTTTAACTCCACTCACCGGTCCGGCGGGCGGAGCTGCAGGATTTCTGCTTCACACACGTTGCATACGGCTATTTTACTGTCTTTTTCGGACACCTTAAAATAATACCAGACCGGTGAAGCCATTTTGGCGAGCTTGTTTTGCCGCACACAGAGAAAAGTGTCATGTATTTTACGTCATGCGATCGGCTCTCGCGATCGGCATGTTTAGAGAGCACCGATCGGTAGAGAGTGAGTATCGGCCGATCTCGATCGGTGACCGATCGATCGGAGCATCCCTAATTTTGAATGTACAATAACTGCTTAAACATGAATGTGTTTTCACTTGAACTGAAAAGAAACAAAAAGGGAAGACATAGCTACGAGAACTCTGACTAAAGAAAATATTCATCCAAACATAAATAGTAAAGATGTTTTTTTTAGCTATAAACCAATGGCATCAAACATTTCTCTTTAATATTCCACAAATATATGAGGCTCTTTAAGCACGGTATTGTAGCATTTAGGAAAAGAGCATCCTGCTTCACTTGGAGAGGAGAAAGTAATCATGGCAAAAACATTGTCAGTCACACATTAATGCTAATAAACCCTGAGGCTAGTGTGCTTTTTATATTGAAATAGGCTGCATCAAGTTGTGGTCTACAGCTAAATAAATTCTGCCAGTTTTTCTAGACTGATGTAATTGGATGGAAGCAGCTGTTGCACAGGTAACACATGTCTCAGCCCCTAGAACATCATGGTATGAAGTGCTGTTTGTAATACTCATTCCCCTTAATGTTCCTGTAGCACAGCTGCATTGTTTGTATCGCATTTCTAATCATATTCATATTATAACTTTTGCATTCATTTACCGCAACTCCTTAAGCCATATTCAATACACTTAATAAACACAAAACAAAATAACACACACAAATGGTTGAAATTAATTGCTGATAGCTTGAAGTGGATTTTAAAGTTTTAAGATTTAAAAAAATGTTTCACACTGCAGCTGCTTCCCAACCCCCATGTATACAGTCTATGTTCCCAACAGGTTAGCCTAATCAAAAATGTAAAGGTTTGTGTCCTTGCATGATTTCAAATATTTTTTGCATTCTTTCAGTTTGTTCTTCTTTGTTCACTCTTCAAGCTCTGGACAAGCTTTTCTCTCCTTCTCTCCCTCCCTCCCTCTTAACCCCTCTCTATCCCACACACAAGTGCAAACACACACACATACCTACAGACAACAAGGCGTCCTAACCTACACTGTCTCTCTGCCTAACTTCCTTATTTAATGTGCTTTGGATGGTTCCACTTGTGGAGCTGAATGAACCAGCAAACTCCTCTAGCCTTAATTGCCTGCTTTCGCCAGCCCTTCCCTGGCACACACACACACACACACACACACACACACACACACACACACACACACACACACACACACACACACACACACACACACACACACACACACACACACACACACACACACACACACACACACACACAAACCAGCACAACCCCTCGTGCACTTACACACACCCTCTGTGAGGTGCTAGCGCCCGGCGTGGCTAACAATGCACAGCTACAAAGGCGGTGCTGGGCCCCGGTACTCCTTTAGCCAGTCTCTGTGCAAGTGCTCCCAGCAAGCGTGCTGGATTTTAGGGTTTAGCGTCCCACAGAGACGGAATAATGAGTGTATGTTTCTAATCTGTGTGCATGGCCGTGGGTGTGCATGTGTGTTTGTGTGCAACAGCAATGCTGGAGAATAATGAGTGTGTGTTGCTAATCTGGGCCCTAGGAGACTACCTCTCCCCGCTCTTCTAACACTGTCTCAACTCAGCGGCCTCTCTCTCACTCCGTCTCTTCTCTCCTCCTCTCACTCCCTGTATATAGGCTAATTTAGCGCCGTCTTTGATGCGTTCTCCTGCGGGCCTGCGTTTCTCATATCCAAATGCAGGGATTAGCCGTCTTTTATTCTCCAAAGCCCATCTCATCCTGTTCTCCCTCTTTCTGTCTGCTTGCCGTCTCCCCGACCCTTGGAAACTGTGGCAGGGACTTAACAACCTGACAACAACTGCTTTGTTGTTCTGTTTTTGTGTATCGGTTGTTAGCTTTGGCGTTAAGGCCTTTGTGGGCCGGGTGTTCTGGGGATACGTGTCAATAGGGGGTGGGCTGTACGCGAGATTTGCCAGGGATGATGGGGAAATAAAAATGAGGAGAGGTGAGGAAAATATGGAGGAGGAGAGTAATTTAACAGCCACTATCTTGTTTTGAGATTCATTAGGAGGAATAATGGGAAATTATGTGGAACTTAGTTATGTCTCTGGGTGACATCATGAATCCCTTTGTAGCAAGCTTTGTGTGTGTGTGTGTGTGTGTGTGTGTGTGTGTGTGTGTGTGTGTGTGTGTGTGTGTTGTGTGTGTTGTGTGGTGTGTGTGTGTGGGGTGTGTGATGTGTGTGTTGCTTGTGTGTTGTGTGTGTGTGTGTGTGGTTGTGTGTTATGTGTGTGTGTGTGTGTGTGTGTGGGTGTGTGTGTGTGTGTGTTGTGTGTGAGCTGAATTTTGTGTGTTTGGTGTGTGGTGTGTGTTTGTGTGTGTGTCGGTGGTGTGTGGTGTGTGTGTGTGGTGTGTGTGTGTGTTTATTTTTATTGTTGTGTAGTGTGCGCCGCGCGCGCGCGCGCGCGCGCGCGCGCGCGCTCGCACGCTCGCGCGCGCGCGCGCGCGCGCGCGCGCGCGCTCGCGCGGCGCTAACGCGCCGCGCGCGCTTCGGCGCTGCTGCGCGCTCTGACTGAGAGAGAGAGAGAGAGAGAGAAGAGCTGGCAGGTCTCTTGGTAATATTCTAAATCCCTTTGTAGAGACGAGGACTGTCACTTCTGAGCGTGTGCGTGATGAAAGTGAGTGTTAAGCAGAAGACGCAGCCAGCATGCTCCCACAGAGACGAGACAACACACACACACACACACACACACACACACACACACACACACACACACACACCCCCCCACACCCACACCCATAGATTGAGAAAAAGTCTCTTGATGATTTATCAACAGATCTGCAGAAGTGGCTTAGGCAGCTAGGGCACCTTTGGGACCCTTCACAGACTAGAAACACATACCCCGGATAGACTCACACACCTTTCACACTTGTACACCACTCTGTCAGACGCAAAGTGTTTCATTTGTATATGAGGGTCTGAGAGGGGCGACTGACCTGATGGGTTAGTGGTCAGAGAAAACTCCTGGGACACATCAAACATCCACTGTAGCTCCAAATACAATCAGCACACCTGTTAATGGGACTTAGATTTCATTCGGCTATGGAGCACAAAAACAGAATGTATTATTGATATACACAAGCTTTGGCTCTTCAAAACAAAGAGTCTGATAATTGATGGCTGATTCGACTCATCCACTTTCACGGGGCAGCCCTACAAAAGTCATCAAAGTCATCCAACTTGGTCCAAATAAATAGGCTACAGTATCACAACAAAATTAATATTGTAACACTTTATTTTCAATTTTTTATAGAATATAAGCAATATTTTTTTTAATGTCCCCAATGGTATGTAATGGGGGATTACTTACAAAATGTATAGACATTGAGTACACTTTAACATTTCAATTTTAAATCATGTAGTGCACCTTCAGCAGGCATAACATACCTTTTTTACCATACCAAAAATCACGCATTTCAAATGTCCTAACTCATTAAGAAACATACTTGTCAGAGCTCTGTGATAATAAAATGAGTGCACATATCTTGTTTCGACATAACATCATTTTATTTTAATATCAAACCTTTTTTTAAACCCTTGTTTTCTCCAAGGATGATAATAGATGCCACCCATAGCCGTCCACATAGACTGAGGTGAGCTAGTGTTCTTTACGTGTGTGCAGACCTGTGTTAAATGAACGCACCTTGACATCGTGGATTTCTCGACTTGAATTCATTTCAAGTTTCAAAGAGTTCACCGGACTCAGGGCCACAAACTGATAAAGAAAAGGTATCCTCCTCTATCCTCAGAGGAAGGAAGTGACACCTGTTCACTCAGCTTATGGTCTAACTGACTGACAGACAACTATGTCTAGCTTTGTGATTAATGAGTAGCATCAAAGGGAATATAATGGCACAAAAAACGTCATTAAATAATCATTAAAATCATCCTCCTCCCTCTGCTCTGCGTCTCTTTCCCCCTGTTGTTGTGACGGTAGGAGCCTCCTGATTCTTTGCTCTGTGTTGACTATGATTGAGCGTGACCTCTGACCTCTGGCTCTATGGAATTCCTTACATGGTGCGTCTGTGACCCTCCGACCTCCAGCTGCGCTCTCATTCTATTGGCTGAAAGGCTCCCTGTGACTTACAGCTAAGTGTCGCCAGTCAGAATCAAGGGGTCAAAAGTCGAGACTTGTGGAAATGAGGCAATGTAGTACGGTCTGCCTTTTACAGCATAGCCACAATACCATCATTCTGTACACACAGCGGGGACCATGAGAAAAAGAGAGGCAGAAAAAGGGTCATATAGGACAATTTAAGAGAAAGACATCCAACTGTTTTAACTGAATTCAACTTTTTAGCGGAACGAGACTAAAGTGACACATCTGATAGCTGACAATGAACTGAATAATGGCCCAGACTAATATAATTAGATTCAATTTAAAATCAACTCAAGTATAAATCTAAATGTATAACACCAAGTCGAGGTTTAATCCAACACATACAGTTTGTGTCAAGTCAGAAATATCTCTAGTTTATCATCTTGCATGAATTCAAGAATGTGTTACAATTGAACTAATGTCCACTCCAAGTAGGGAATGAGTCCTTACCCCAAGTGAAGGAGTTCAAGTATCTCGGGGTCTTGTTCTCGAGTGAGGGAACAATGGAGCGTGGGATGGGCCGGAGAATCGGAGCAGCGGGAGCGGTACTGCAGTCGCTTTACCGCACCGTTGTGACGAAAAGGGAGCTGAGCCAGAAGGCAAAGCTCTCTGTCTACCGGGCCATTTTCGTTCCTACCCTCACCTATGGTCATGAAGGATGGGTCATGACCGAAAGAACGAGGGTGGCTGGTGTCTCCCTTAGGGATAAAGTGAGAAGTTCGGTCATCAGGGAGGGACTCGGAGTTGAACCGCTCCTCCTTTGCGTCGAAAGGAGCCAGTTGAGGTGGTTCAGGCACCTAGTTAGGATGCCACCTGGGCGCCTCCCTAGGGAGGTGTTCCAGGCACGTCCAGCTGGGAAGAGACCAAGGCCTGGGAGCGCCTTGGGATCCCCCAGTAAGAGCTGGTTGATGTCGCCAGGGAAAGGAATTTTTTGTGGCTCTCTGCTGGAACTGCTACCTCCGCGACCCGACCACGGATAAGCGGGAGAAGATGGATGGATGGATATCTATGTAACATGCTAAAATCCCAAAACGAATTACATTGATTCTTAAAGCTGTCAGCAAATAAACCTATGTCTTTTTTCTCAAAACACAAATACATATTCATTGGTAAATAAAATACTTAAAACTTGACTTCACACAGTGAACTTCCTTCAAGTGCAGCCAAACTGTAACCCTGAAGCTTCCTTTCACGTCACGGGAACTTCAAAGATCTGATAACTTAGCACACACTCAACGACGTCAATGTCCAGGCTGTCCAAAAGTTTCTGTGATTCCTCTGTAGTCAAACTTCACTTCAACCCTTACCCCGACCCCCACATTTTTGTCTTTGTCAAAGTGAAATGCCCTCCATCTTCCAGACAGCGGGGGGTTGGGGGATGGAGGTGAGGCTGTCAGCGGTGGCAGCACCTGGCTGTGGAGGAGCCTTGATCAAGGCCCTGGATCGGACATGAACATCGAACGCTCGTCTCCCCGCTCAACCTGTGACACGGTTACAGGACAAACTGACAGACAACGCCTCACTGTCTCTCTGCCCCGCTTTGAATGTCCTTTAAAAACAGGCAGGTATAGGAGAGCCGAGCAGAAAGAGAGCGCGTCCTTCTTCTTCTTGTCTTCAGGCTGACAGGTCAAAGACGAGCTCCTCTCAGTTTGCTCTTTGCACTTGTCTTTACTCCTTTTGGTGCCGACCCCCCTCTGCCTTCACCTGGCTCTGCCCTTCTTTTACCCCCTACATGCAGAAAGAATGCGCCATAGTCACACCAAATATATATCTTAAAGGTAGGGCTGCTCGATTATGGCAAAAATCATAATCTCGATTATTTGGGTCAATAATTGTGATTATTAAATGCGATTATTCATTGAAATTCATTCATTATTCAATTTATTCATATTCACTTTGAAAACATCCATTTATTGGAGAAAAAAAATTGGAACAGTATGTTTTTCACAGTTGATTATCCTGAACTTTAAGTATAATTCAACTGAAAAACCAAAAAAAAAAAATGTATTTAATAATAAGTAATAATAATAAAAAAATAAGCGTTTTATTTCGATTACGTTGTTTTCATAATTGTTGCAAGCCACCATCGTAATCGCGATTAAAATACGATTAATTGAGCAGCACTACTTAAAGGTCCCCTATCATACTGTCTTTCATCAATATATCACAGGTCTCAGATATATACAAAACATGTCAAGGAAGTGTTTGGCTCGAAACACCAAACAGATCATTGCAGCATCCCATAATCCCCTCTGTTTCAGCCCTGTTTCAAAAGTGCTGATTCTGTGTCTGTTACTTTAGATGAAAATAAGGAGCCCCTCCCCACGCCCCTCTGAGAGATATTTGGTTTAAAAGAACACAATGGTGCTCTAGGAGGAGATTCAGGTGATAAGTGGGGGGCGGGGGTTACCTTGGTTGGTGATTGGCTAATGGTTACACAAGACAAAAAAATCGTTATGACATCATAAAGTGGCCAAAATCTGATCAGCTCATTTTCAGAGAAATGGATCAGGACAAAAAGTGAGCGAATCTTTTTTCCTGAAACCTTCAGAGTCTCTTTCCACAGAGGGGACACATGTTTATGCATACAAGACTTGACAAAGTGGATTTTGCACAATAGGTGACCTTTAACACCAACTATACGCATAGATGAAGCTGCATCAAACCCCATCTGTCCTCTTATCCCCCTAAACCTGTCCACAGCATGATGTTCTCTGTTGTTGGATTACCTTTCACAGGAGGGAGAGATGGAGAGAGAGGTGTACAGCTGGAAAGAGAGGAGAGAAGGTCCAGAAAAAGGCCCTAAAATAACTGTCATGGAAGTGGACAGGCAGTGATTAAGGATTTAACTGATCATCCCGAGGCTGACAGTGAACCAGCTATTATCTAGCAGGAATCAAACGCTGCTCAAAGCCCTGGGAGGCTCTGTGCGCCTCTCAGCATCTCTCAGCTCCTCTCAGAGGCCTGGCCAACATGAAAGGAGACGTCAGGGTCTGGCAGCTGACAAGCCATGGAGAGAGAGAGAGAGTAAAGTAATGAGATCTTTATTTTGGCCGTTACCTCAGGGACTGTTGATCTGTGTTGTGGTGATGTGCAGCAGAATACAAAGACCCGCTCTGTTTGTTTATGTGGGAACTCTGTGTGTGTGTGTGTGTGTGTGTGTGTGTGTGTGTGTGTGTGTGTGTGTGTTTGCCCTCGTGCACGGTGGACGTCACTCAAAATTAGTGGAGTAAAGTCATTCATTAATCTCGCAATGCCTCATGAATGACAGGAAACTGGATGCTACCTGATGAATAAAAGTCAATCTTATGTGGTGAGAACATAATTACAGTTAGTGGGAAATGAGTGAATTGGTTTGTGTGTGTTTTTATGTTGGTGTGGTTTCTCTGTTTGTCTTCTTCTTCTTCATCAAAGGCCTTTCCATGACACAAGAGACTTTACACTTGATCCGGCTGCTGATCTCCCCACTGAAGTATGTGCTTCTGTGTGTGTATGCATGTGTGTGTGCGTTTGTGTTTGTGTGTGTTTTGTTCACCGTGCTGTGGTGAAGACGTCTCACTGTGGTTGTTAGGCTTCACTTCCTGGATGTGTTATAGCAGAATACTAGCACGGGTGTTCTTTGCTCTTGAGATAAGGCACAACTAATTGGTTACAGCAGTAGACAGAAACAACCCATAGGTGGCGCTCAAAACTGAAGTGATGTTAACCAATGGAGTAGTGTTTCCCCTAGGTTTACTGCTTTGGGGGGGTGCTGTCTGAGCGGGGGTGGGGGGGGGGTATTGTTGATTAATGCATCAGCGTTTCTTAGGGTCAAAAACACTAAACTCACAACTTAAAATGAAAGCGTTTAGTTTATTTAATAAAACAGCACATGTTCAATGTGAAAAGTGACAGTAGATATAGATTAGTTGCAATTGTTGTGCTATATATATATATATATATATATATATATATATGGAAAAGAAAAAAATATATATATGAAAAATATAAATAATAATAAATTGTAACACCTTGAATTTCACCTTGAATTTCAGGGGGCAAGACAATAGTAGGGGAAACACTGAAGACCCTGACAGTACTCTTTTCATAACTTACTGATATAGTGTTCCTATACAACGGAGAAGATACAAAAATAAGTGACAACTAACCCCAGAGATCAAGCTTTCAATAATCTGCTTTGCTGCTTTCTTTTGATGCACAATACTTCCATTAAATTATCAAGAGAGTTATGACTGGATAGTTTGGTGTTTTTCAGGACTGGTAAATTCACAAGATTACGTGTCAAAGGTTTCTATGTTTCAAGGACAGACATATAATACCAAATGGTGTACAGATTCACTTTTATAATCAGCCAGACCTTCATTTTTGATTGTGTTTGAGATCAGTAAAATTGGTGAAAATGTGCTCAAAGTAACACAAATGTTTTATACTATTGTCAAAGACCTTTGGCCACTTTTGCCTTAGTCTGTTAGTTGGTAGTGGCGATACAAGGGGAAACGTTCGGAGTGACTGACAGGGGCAAGAACTGTATGTAAGGGCGAGACATGCAACCAGTCAGAAAAAACCTCAAGGAAACATCGCAAAAAGACAAATTCTTAAGTTTAAAAGAACACTGAGTCTCTGATATCTGTTAAATGTGTCACTCTGACATGACAACTCTTATAAGTTACTCACACTCCACCCCAAATTGCTCCTGTGAGGATTGCCCACAGTGCTGAAAAACCGCAAACATGTCACTTGTTAGACGCTTTTATCCAAAGCGACTAACAAGTGACATGTTTGCGGTTTTTGAGCAATCGGCATGTTCATGTTCATGTTCATGACAGAAAATGTACAATGTTAAAAAAAACTGCCTTTCTTTACCTTTTCTCTCTCAACATGCCCCATCAAATCAAATCAAGTTTAATTTATATAGCACATTTATAAACGATTTTTGGTCGAGCCAAAGTGCTGTACATATAATAAAAATAGCCTACAGTAGAGACACTTTACAGCAAATACAACAACACAGATTGTTCAGAATATCAGTATGAGAAAAACCATCACCCTCTGTCCTTAGACCCTCTGTCCTTAGACCCTCACATCGTACAAGCAAAAACTTCCAGAGAAAACCCACAGTTTAAAGGGAAACAATGGGAGAAACCTCAGGGAGAGGCCATGGTGGCCCTGACGTAAGGATCCTTCACATAAGACGCCACTCTGCTTCTGCATCAGTGTCTTCATATGTTGTTCACACTATAGCAGCACTACATGTCTGTGTAGCAGCATTGCACTTGGTGCTTTTATTCTCAGTGTCTTCAAGGACCCCTGCATTTTCTGTGCCATAGTCGCAAGAACACATACGCACAGCAATGCACATTCCCATACACACTCTCCTGCTCATGCATGTATGAGTGCTGTGTTCCTTCCTTAGGTCCCCTCACACATTAGACCAGCTCTAATAATAAAAGGGAGAGGAGTCAAAGTAGATCCTTTGAGTGTTGAGTTGAGGGCGGGTGACCCACTTATCCATTCCTCAGGTTTTGTCTGGGCCTCTGGGTTAACCCACTTACCCACTCCCCAGGCTTCTGCCGGGCCCTGGAGTGAAGACCAGCTCCTTTTCTCATCAAACAACTGCTCTTAATAAAGGCCAGAGACTGTGTGTGTGTGTGTGTGTGTGCGCCCACGTATACAGACGTACAACACAGTGCACTCAGAGGATCAGCACAAAAGCCCACTTACACGCTCCTCAATAGTTTTCTGCACAAACAGCAAATGTGTTCTAAACCGTTATCAACGATTGCTATATCGACACGCAGAGATTTTGCTTTTGTGTGTTGTCTGTATGGGTTTGTGTGTTTCTTCTTCTTCTGTGCTTCTGTATCTGTGTGCATATCAGCTTAGAGATCTCTCTCTGTCTCCTCCACCACCAAACTGCATTTGCATTTTAATTATGTCAATGTTTGTTCAAAAGCATGACAGGCGCTCAGACATGACAAAATGGAAATAAGGGACTTAAACGGGGGAATTACAGCCCATTCGCACATGTTCTGTGCGACGCTAACATGATGTACATCCCTGTGTCTCGCATGTGAAACCCTTCTTTTTCCCGCCTCTTAATCCTGTCGTGGGGGTGAGAGAGGAGGTTCGCTCAGGGGAACTTGAACAGTGTCAGGAGCACAGGAAGGGATTTCATATCTGTCATCAAATCTGCCATATTTCGTTATTTCCAATAGTTTTGTTTCATACTTTTTTTTTGTGTTAATATTTACCCTAACCCTGTTTTGTGGTTTCCAACGTAACAAAATGCAACGTAATGGCATTTTGAATTTCCCGAGATTGTCTTCAGTCAGTTGCTTCAACATCACAGTTTGACATTTTGGAAAATTCACTTATTTCAATTATTTTGAAAGAGAGATCATGTCTGTAGATATGGCTCGTTCTATGCTAATGAATAAACACAACATTTATACACTTATAAACAGTTATGAATAGTACCTTTCATTTCTATACAGTATTCCTCTAAATCCTACACACTGGACCTTTATGAACAAAGCTGGAGATGTTGCGTGGTTTGCCTAGCTTAGCATACAGGCCGAGGGGGAAAACCAACTTCAAATTTCACAAAAATAAGGATCAACAAACTTCTACTTTTGAGTCAGTTAAACACCAAACTCAATTTTACCTATTTTAAGTATGCTTATATTACCTAATATCAGAAACCCCCTATGTGTCTGAATAAGCCTTTTAATGGACATATGTCATAACAGTAAAAGCACAGGTGTAAATAATAAAAGTAGTGATGAGTGAATTTCCTTTTCATTTAGATGCTTTAGTTTCAGGGTCCCGGTGTTGTGCATGCTGGCTCACTGTCACACTGTCATGGGCTACTGGGAAGCATGAAAGAACAGAGCCATTAGTAACACTGTTCTCTTCCTACTGTGACGAGGACAAATGTCTGCTGTGATCAACAAGTCTATTGAGCCAGGGTATGTTTTATTGAATTACTCTGTCTCTCTTCAAGTAGCATCAAGATAAACAAGAGTACACAAAGTTCCCCTGACATCCCCCTGACATGCTACCTTTCCATTGCACTCCCTCCTCTTTATCGCTGCATTTTATTTTTTTTCTCCCTCCCTCCCTCCCTCCCTGGCCCCTGGGCTGAGGAGGGGGGGGTGGGTGTAACAGCAGTAACTCACTCGCAACCTGATCAAGCCGTGATAAATCTTCTGAAGCCATCCTGTTTCCTGACACGCACCACGCACACACACACACACACACACACACACACACACACACACACACACACACACACACACACACACACACACACACACACACACACACACACACACACACACACACACACACACACACACACACACACACACACACACACACACACACACACACACACACACACACACACACACACACACGCACACACACAGCTCCACCCTCTCACTCCCTCTCACCCACTGGACCCTTGGGCGACATTGAAAAGGATACGCGCATCACTTAAACTGTCCCCTACGTGCATTTGGTTACCGGAGAGATGGTATGCTTACTGTATGACTTACTGCAGGTACAGTATATTAAAACTTCTCTGTTTGCTAAAACTTACTCTTGCCATTATGTTTCCCTCCTAATCGCTGGGTATTAATTGGATAATGGATGTTCTTGGAAAAGTAACACATGTTGTTGTTCCTCTCAGTTAATGTCATTTTTTAAGCAGTTAAAAAGAAAGCCTTCACCAGCCAGCACTGAGTCAGTGGATAAAGGTTGTGTCTGGTGCTCAGGTGGTTTAAGAGATCTCAATCTTCTCTCATGGCTACATTTTAGAGAGAATGCATCAATAGTAGTCTGTACTCAAATAATGCTCAAGGACAAACAATTGAAGATTTTTTTAACCAATCCAATTCTTTGTCAATGGTTATCTTTTTTTTATTTTTGAAACATGTTTGTGAATAATGTTTTGCAGACGTTTTGGTGATGCATCGTGCATGTGAAAACACAATAGCAGTCACTTTTTAATGAGGAGTTATTTGCATGAAGCTTGTATTTTAATACGTCTGAGTGTGAGTAAAACAGTTTAAACTTTTCAAGACTTCAACCTGTATTCAATGTCGTTGTCTTGCTGAATGCTTAAGTGTCCTTTAATAACATTATTAATCCAGACTTCTTTTGTGTTGTGAGCACTGTGTGTCAATACCATAGGTATACACATGTTTTTTATGTATGTATCTCACACACACACACACACACACACACACACACACACACACACACACACACACACACACACACACACACACACACACACACACACACACACACACACACACACACACACACACACACACACACACACACACACACACACACACACACACACACACACACACACAAATATACGAATACACACACACAGACAGAAACAGCTTCACAAACACTAAAGAGAATACAAGGACTGGACAGTGCAAGGACACCAATCCACTTCAACTACAATCAGTCCAACCTTGAGAGGCACTGGTCCTTTCTCCTTTGCCAAGCTTAAACTATTATTATTTGAATACCTATATAAAACTACATGTGCTTGCTTTGAATGGCACAACTCATAAATACCCAAACAGTTTTGATTGCGCTCCTCTAAAACCTTGTCTCTAAAGATAAACATTGAAAAGGCTTTTTTTTATTTTACAGCACACATTAAACCAGCCTCTCACAGCAACCAATTGTGCACCCTGACAAAGGACTCGCTGCTGTTACTCAAATCTTGGATGTGTGTGCATGTATAAAGGCATAGAGCCACACTTATACATCAACAAATAACATAATATCTGCTTTTTTGAAGCTTCAAATACACAGTAGTCTTTATGAGAAAATACAGGGCCTCAGATTTAGTTTCTGATAAGTCCAAAAAACACATCTATTTTCGCTGGTGACACAATCAATTAATTCAGATGGTATAGAAGATGTGAGACACTAGGGTCAGATGTTAGTGTGTGTGTGGGTTTCCTTTTCTTCTGCCTGGCCTGCGACAGTCTTCCGTGGTAAAGCTCCTGTCTTACCTGAGGATTAGGTGGATCAGACATTGATTGACAGATCCTCCTTTTTCCTGCTCCCCCCCCCTACCTCCATAGAGCAACCTCGTGTTTGGGGTTAGGGAAGAACACAGGCGGGAAACCATGACTACAACACACCCGAGAGGGACCTCCGAAACACGAGGTCTCCTTGAGTTTGTGTACTACGTGTGTTTGTGCATGCACGCAGATGTGTGTACTGTGTATTTAGGCGCGTTTGTTATATGTATATGTGAGAGTCTGCATGCTGGTAAAGGAAGATGAAAGGTGTGTGTGTTGAGCCCTGCTGTCAGTCCCTGCCATGTTTTACAGCCTGTCCGCTCTGCACAGTGATTAGAGCTGTCGACTCTGATGTGATGACATGGGCTGAAACCACAGCAGGGGAGGCAGAGAGCGAGAGAGAGTGGAGAGATAGAGAGAGAGGCAGACAACGAGAGGCAGTTTGAGGGTCAGTTGGAGATCAGAGAGAAAGTTTGAGAGAGAGAAGGTTTAAGAGAAAGTGTTGACCTTAACAACAGCGGCTCTTAAGAGTGCGGACCGGCATTGGGCCGCGTCTACAGCCCTGCTGGCTTTTGATACAAGTCACTACCTGCCACTAGAAAAAGCTCTCAGCCCACCCATTGCTTGCTGAAAGTCAGCATACAGGAACACCTTGTATGGCAGGGCTGCAGACAAACCTGACAATGTACAGGTGTACTGTGCTCGAGCATTACTCTTTCAGCGAATACATTCCATGACAGCTATAAGAGAGCAGAAACCCAGATTTCTTTTTTCAAGTTTACAAAGCTCTACTTAAAAGCACCAAGGAAGGCATATACATAGTTGTTGCTGACACTTTTCACATATGTGTCACAGGCGTTCCCCTCCCCTCTCTTTCACCTTTAGCGTGCCCCATTTCCATATGTTCTTAATCGGACCAGAGGGAGGGAAGAAAGAATTGAGCTCTACTCGGGGCCTGTTTGGGTTTAATGTCTGCTCCTGCTCTAATAAATAAACACTGCTCTGTTGTGGGGTGCACAGCTCACACACACACACACACACACATGCGCACACACACACACGCACGCACGCACGCACACACACACACACACACACACACATCCACCCACCCACAACCCACCTTCTCGTTGCGAGGGCAGTCAAAGCTAATACAGCAGAAAATGGCTTGCTCCCCTGTCCTTCCCGTGTGCTGGTGCTGTTATTACTGGAGCCTAATAAGGCCCAGATGCCTAATATTAGACGTAATCTGTCAGAATAGTTTTGTTTATGTAATTTAATTTTTCCAGGCAGTTGTTTCCAATTAGGTTGTTTAAAAGTTTTAATTGAATTAAATGGGAGATATCTACATGAAGAGAAATGGCAAAAAAAAGCAGGGCCAGGGCCAAGGTAGACATGTGGGAACAATACTGTTTTGGCCTGCGCGTGTGCGTGTCAATGTGTGTGTGTGTGTGTGTGTGCTCGCATGATACACACCTATCATTACAGCTTTCCCATTATTGTCAAGCCTCTCAGAAGTGAGTGCTGTTGCGTCTATGGTAATTATGACGTTATGAGGTGGCAATTACATTGAAATGTGTTTGACTGTCAAACGCCCACTACAATGACATGTCAGCCTGCTGAGATGAGCATCAAATGGTTGAAATGGAGAGAATGGAAATAAATAATGTTGAGTGACTGCTTTGCTAAGAAATTTACTCTGAGGAAATTCTAGACAAGAAATAAAATGCCCTGCATTGTACAAGGACCATTTCATATCAATCAAAGAAGGCGCTCTAGCAACATTTGATGTGTAACTTTGGGTTCAAATTGAAGTTGGACTTTCTTTTAAAATAAGTGACATTTATCTTAATCTCATCAAATTTCTACTCAGTACACTACACATTATTTATCGTCATTCTCCTTTGTAACCACAAGAGGCACAAATGAGCAGCTATGAATGAGTTCTCCCTCCCTGCAGTTCTTGCCCCAGGCCTCACTGTTGAGCCTCCGACAGAGTGCATGAGTTATGCTGCAGGATGTGATGGTGAATCTGTTTATGTGGCACCTACCCACTGAAAGTATGATAGAGTTGCCAGGTTACGGCTGAAGGGGTTTGGCAGTGGGGGTGGGTGGGTAGTAGGTTGTTGGTGGTACACAGTGGAGTGGGGTTTGGGGGGGGCAACCTGTCATATTTCCCAAAGAAAGGCAAGTGCCTGTTTGAGGGCATTCCACAGGAAAAAAGAAAGACGAGGATCCCTTCAGCAGGCAGGGCAGTGTTGCGTGACGTTTCATAAACACACACACACACACACACACACACACACACACACACACACACACACACACACACACACACACACACACACACACACACACACACACACACACACACACACACACACACACACACACACACACACACACACACACACACACACACACACACACACACACACACACACACACACACAGACATCGCCCAGCTATGAATTGTATCCTGATGTGTTTTCTCTGACTGGTAACTTTAGTATGGATGATTTAACGCTTAACTGCAATCAGTGTTAAAGCGTTCCACAAGGCTCACTCAGACATAGCTGCTGTGTGTGTGTGTGTGTGTGTGTGTGTGTGTGTGTGTGTGTGTGTGTGTGTGTGTGTGTGTGTGTGTGTGTGTGTGTGTGTGTGTGTGTGTGTGTGTGTGTGTGTGTGTGTGTGTGTGTGTGTGTGTGTGTGTGTGTGTGTGTGTGTGTGTGTGTGTGTGTGTGTGTGTGTGTGTGTGTGTGTGTGTGTGTGTGTGTGTGTGTGCCTCCCCCAGCCATAACAGACTCCTGGGCTGTTTAGAGAGGCTGGCTACAATGCGGAGGACAGATGTGGAAAACCCCTGGCTCTCCAGACAAGGGCCTCCTTCATCCCTCCTTCTCCTGTCCTTCACTAAGACGGAGGGATGGAGGGATGGAGTTACTGAACTAACTTCCTGGATTACATCAAACACCCTCTGCATGCAGGGCTGCCGAACCTCCAACCTCCTCCTCCTGCTCTCTTTTTAATACTCTCTGCCTCTCTCTTTCTCTCTCTATCTCTAAATAGCCTTTTATTCACTGTTTGTGAACAGTCAATACTGTACTGTATGAACATTCTTAGACCTGTGTATGAAGAAATGACGACACTGCAAACTGCAAAATGAAGTTTTACAGCTGCAAACATGTTATAAACTACACAAACATGTCTAAAAATAGCTTCAAATGGAGGGAAGTTTCCTGCAACAGGAGAAGCTCTGCTGTGATTGAGGGAGTTGAAGCATTAAGCAGCAGGTGTTTGTGCTGTGTAGAAGGCATGGCCAAGGCATTGAGCTGCAGAGGGCAGTCAGTAGCCACTGAGCCACGGAGCAAGTTGGGGATAGGGATTGGCTGTTATCTGCCCAGCCGTCTGCAGCTGTATTTACCGCCTTTGTTTGTTGTTCCCTAAGCAGTCGGAGATGTGTGTGTGTGTGTGTGTGTGTGTGTGTGTGTGTGTGTGTGTGTGTGTGTGTGTGTGTGTGTGTGGTGTGTGTGTGTGTCTGTGTGTGTGTGTGTGTGTGTGTGTGTGTGTGTGTGTGTGTTTGCTGTTCCCTGTGCGGCCTGGGGAGGACTGGGAATTTTCTGTGTCAGTGCGTCGGAGGATTTTGGCTGGAGCTTTGTTGATCCTGTCTTTGTTGATCCCGTGTTTTTGTAGCGAGGGAGGCAAGAAGATTGAGGCATTAGCCATGGCAGCCATGGACTTAACCCTCTCCCTGCCCCCTCTCTGCCTTTACCCCACCCCTGGGCAGGGCCAGACACCCCCTCTGACCTATCCCAAGTTCCTACCAACTCCCGCATATAAACAGTGCGAAAAAGCTCTTGGTTCCCCTCTTGGTTTTGTGTCATGCTCTCTGAAGCGAGCCAACTTTCAATTATTGCCCCTCCGGTTCACCCAGGCACCGGTGGCCAGAGGTGTGTGATGTTGATTGTGTGTGTTAACGCTCAGTTTGTTTGTGGCTGCAAGCCAAGTGATCCAGACACCTTTTTTTACTTGTCTGACCAGTTGGGAGATAGCGAGTTGTGCCGGTGTATGTTGGTATGATGTGAGATAAAGCCTATTTTTTCATTAAACTACACTCTTCACCATCTGATGGGCACTGAAGTCTTGGCACTGTGTTTTTGGCAACGTGAATACATACATACGGATTCACATGGACTTGCCCCCAGCCCTCTGTGAGCTGTGACCTATCCCTCTCTGAGCATCCTGAAGGTCAGGATAAAGAGTGGCCCTTCTGAAGAGTAAAGCGGGATGGAGGCTTTAGCTTTCCAGTGTGACCCTGCAGTTCCAACCCAGCAGTGGAAGACACACTGCTCTGCTCTGCAGAAAAGCTTAATAACACCAGAGAACGAGGAGAGAAGGAGGCAAAACTTCTGCACCTTACAGTTTACAGTAGATTGCATGATTTAGCATATTTAGTACTCTGCATGTGTGTGTGAGGGAGAAAGAAAGACAAGTAAAAAAGAAAGAGGCAGAAAACCCAAGATGCAGTTGAAAAACAGGAACCAATCTAGTGGAAACCGAAACAGGAAACCGTGAAGAGAGGGATTAAAAAAAGATGTTTCTATAAAGAGAGAATTTTTATATCTAGAGGGAAACACAATTGGTCTTTGCCGCATTACACTGTGTGTGCGACATAGTGATGTGCAGTTTAATTAAACTGTTACCAGAGGCCAACGCACATCAGCCCAGGAGGTATGTCCAGACAGGTGCAAGCATATGTGCATATTAGTGTTTGCAACATTGCCCAGGCTTGCCAAGAGTGTTTTAACCCTCAGTCTTTGCTTATCACCTATAAACACGCTAGCAACCATGTTAGAGAACAACCTGCCAGCACTGCTGGTAACTCTGCTTTCAATTCTTGCAATTCAGTAGATTACACAGGAAAATAGTATCTTTCTCCGAATGGATTCTATTGTTTCTGTTTTATGCTATTTATTAAAACAAGAACTTTACTTATATGAGTTCCTGGTAGGCTGGGTGGAGGGAGAGGAAAATGTCATGGATTAATCACAACCACTTGACTACTAACAACACCCCTGCTAAAGCAAAAGTACAGAACAACATTCTTTTTGCCTACAGCCAACTTTCCTTTTAAATTAACTCAATGTATCACACAGCATAAGAAACCACTCATTTTAAATAATTCTAAATGACATTGGTATCTCACCACACTGTGATATTATCTTCATTAAAACTAGCAACATCAGCTTCTGCAGTTTAAACTTTCTCACCCTCTCCTGTTTCAAATAAGCCCTCTCCCTTTGGCTCTTCCTCCCTACCCAGCAGACACAGCAGTCACCTGCAAAGGATTAAGGGGGTGTGGAGGTGGTGGGGAGCTATAGTTATTGTGTGTGTTATGGTTGTTTGTGTGTCTGAGTGCCGGCCGGGAGGGTGGTTGGGTGGTTTCAGAGTCTAATGGGTGTTCAGCGACCTACATAGTTAGTCTCTATTGAAATGTTGACCTTGCGGTCTCTGATATATTGGTTGATCTCTCTCTTTCTCAGACTAGTTGGTATTAGACAGCTGTGCTTCATTTTAGCACAAGAGGCCTGGAAACACTTTGCTTTAAATGCCCTCTAATAATTTATTTAGAACCAATAAAGACAATTTGAGTTGCTAAAATACTATTAAAAAAACATGTTTATATGTGAATGTCGGCTCACTATAACACAGTTATGACTTACTGGGACACTTGCATGGAACAAAGCCATATTTAATGTTATTAGTAACACCTTTGATTCTTCTTCTTCGATTCACAAATGGAATAAACTTCCAGAAAACCTGAGGTCTTCACCAACGCTGAGTTCTTTTAGGTCGAGGCGAACAACACTCCTTTTTTCAGCTGCTTACCCAGAAGCCTTTTAACTTGTTTTAGCACAATGTTGTTTTAAACTATTCCGCATCTCTTTTATGCATGGTTTCTATGAATCTGTTATTCCATTATGTTTATTTATTGTGTTCCTCTCTGTTGTCTTATTATTAAGTGTTAATGATGATGTAAAGCACTTTGAATTGCCTCTGTGTCTGAAAATGTGCCATATAATTAAATATACCTTACCTTACCTTACCTTCTAACCTGAGAAGTCAAATGATCTGCTGTGAAAGAAGTCTGTATGAGTGCTAGTTATATATAGATACATATGAGGCTGATCTGTGTTTTAAATGCCCCCTTCGTAATTATTGCTATTAATGAAATTCTTATGTTTATGTGTCTGCAGACAGGTTTGACGCATGATGAACCTTCAACCTGATTGGACACACCATCACTAAGCTATCCATTACCACCACTCTTCCCCACAGCTCCATCAGGCAAGAAATAGACGTTACTACAATTAAGTAATGATGATCATGGCAAGTAAATTATGATTTTCTTAGCCTAGAATCAGTGAATTAATGGTTCGGCCATTAATCATGATTGGTAGTCATGAAATGTTAGCTTAAAAGTACATTCATTTGAAAAAAGTATTTATATATTTGCCACAAACATTAAAGTTAGCTAAGCCAACAGTTACTGCTAACAACAAAAAAGTGACATACAGAATAAGCGCGGCTCAAAAAAAGTTAGCTTAGTGTTAGCTAATGATGGCAAGTTAGCATCTACAAAACTGCTAGCTAAAAGGTGCGAAGATGCTTTCGTATCGCAGTAGGAAACTAGCTTAAAGAGCCTGTGACACGAGTTTCCACCATCATCCAAACCCATCAATTTGAGTACATATTGTCCCCTTGAAAACCGTTACTGAACTGATTTTGGATATTTGTACTTTGATAACCATTAATCTGCCCTTCAATGTTGACAATTTTCTGGATCTTCTCGGGGATTCTTCAAGTCCCGCCAAATTATGCGTGACGTCATTGCGGGCACAGAGCTCCAGCTGCACCGTTCAGGATCCCAGCATCTGCATTTAAACGCACGACGGGCACACAGCAGCAAGCTCAGACAGCGATGACAGTTTAATTCTGAACGTGTCTGAGAGCTCATATGAGGCTGAAGGATCGGTTTATGTTGTATCTGTTAGAAGTTTAGGAATGAGGTGCGTCAATATGGGCGATCATATGGTCATGTAGCCAGTGGTGGAATGGGACTAAAAATCATCCCGGGACTCTCGACCAGCCCACTTCGGTACCGCTAGTAAATTGTCAACGCCCCCCGTTGACAATTTACTAGCGGTGGGGATGTCAGGGCGGCGGGTGCTGTAGATAGTAAATGTAAATATGTAAATATTTGTGTCACTGCATCCTGGTAAAATACAAATATAATGTATAATGTCTGTGTCTTTGACATTAGCGCTGCTAGCCACCTGTGCCCTGTACTACGAAGCCAGTTCAACAGACCCTCGATATGTTTGAGTAACAAACAAACTAACAACAACAAACTAACAAACGAGATCTCGCTAAGCGGTCCTACAACGCTGGTTATCAACTCGGTAAATCAAGCCAGGGTTTCTCTCTCCAGCTGAGAGCGTGTTCACGTCTAAGACACGAGTGGATCTGACTTTAATTACATTTGACTCGAGTGTTTCGTCAACATAATGTGTTGCTTAAAATAATACTTCTGCATACAGTCTGTGACACTGTGAGTGTTGCACGGCCAGATACGGCTCAGCTGACTCAGATCAGGAGATATATGATATATTATGATATTATATGATCGATGATCTGATTGATGATGTGATATGAATGATAAGTGCGACACGTCGGCGTCTTCTCTGCATACGGCAGTTTAAACTGTATTTCCTTTATCCTGTAATATGGCTTGAGAGATTTAAACTCCGCACACTGAGTTGATCTCTTTTCTATAGACGCCGGAGGCGGGCAGCGTCAGGTAAAAGAAGTTATTTAGCCTTCTCAAACCTGAGCCTCACGCGCCGCCTATGGGGGATGTGCTAGTGATTTATCCGACCGGCCCACTTCGGTACCGGCCCATCGGGATTCGTCCCCATGGGCCGGTCCGCCACTGCACCCAGCCCACGTAAACTGTCAACGGGGGGAGCCTCGCTGCGGGGAAACGGTGGACCTAGTGTCCCGATCGGAGTGGGAATAATAATAATAATAATCTGTGCATTTTATCCATTAATTTCCCCAACATTGTGGTAAAAAAACCACACGTTTAATCCATGTTGTTGGTGTACTACAACTACAAAACGCATCGGTTTGTTTTCTCATCAGGAAATGCAGACCGGCTCAAACAAACGATTTTTAATCATCATCCTCACGATCATTTAATGTATCATATGTTCAACGAATTGACATGAAAGCAGTAATAAATGTAGTTTCATCCACTTGAGTTTACAACTACAAAAATAATCGATTTGTTTTTATATCACATCCTACGGGAGGAAGTTCAGAAGCTCTCACTACCGATTTTTAATCCTAATGTAATCATCATCTTCACCACGATCATTTATGTTTATGTCGCCGAATTGACAAATATGACAAATATGAATATACTGTAGTCAACTTCATTAAAACGTTATTAACGTGCCTAAACTCAGTAATTCACCATTTCTACGCATGACAACACACTTTGTCCGTGTTTGGCTCTCTCGCCGCACAGTGAAGCGTTCCCGCATTGACGTCACTTCCGGCTTCCCCCAAAACTTCAAAATGAGTCGAAGGAATTTCCCCGCGATGTTCGAAATTATTGATATTTAACGGAACGGTATCGCTTTTTCTTTTTTAAACTGACGTTTCGAGATTACTAGTAGCCCAATATTTCATTGCAAAACAGTTGTTGGGATGCTGTCACAGGCTCTTTAAGATAGCTTGTTCATATTGTATAATTCTATAATAATAATAACACTCTCGCCAACTGTCTCTCAGAAATAAAAGCATGGATGCAAACAAACTATCTTCAACTGAACAGTGCCAAATCAGACATCATCATCATCGGCCCCCCATCCCGTATCAAAGACATCCAGAATTTCAACTTCACCATTGACAGCCACACTCTATCCCCCCCTCACATCCGCAACCTCGGAGTCATCTTCGACAGTCAGCTCAAATTCAACCACCACATCAATCACATCACCAGGACCGCCTTTTTCCACCTCAAAAACATTGCCCGTCACCGCCCATCACTCTCCTCCTCTGCTGCTGAAACCCTGATTCATGCATTCATCACTTCACGACTCGACTACTGCAATAGCATCCTCTACTACGGCATACCATCCAACCTCCTCAATAAACTCCAACATATCCAGAACTCTGCTGCCCGCCTCCTCACCCACACCCGCTCCCGAGACCACATCATTCCCGTCCTCCAGAACCTCCACTGGCTCCCCGTCCGTCAAAGAATCAACTTAAAAGTCCTCCTCATTACTCACAAAGCCTCAACAATCAGGCCCCCCCCTACCTCACAGACCTGCTGCACCACCACACCCCTTCCCGCTGCCTCTGCTCATCAGAAGCCAACCTCCTCTCCATCCCCACCCACACCAATCACCGGACCTGGGGGACAGAGCCTTCTCCGTCGCTGCCTCCTCCCTCTGGAACTCACTCCCACAACCCATCAGAGACTGCACTGACCTCACCACCTTCAAAAAACTCACAAAAACTCACCTCTTCAATCTGGCTTTTAATCTGTGATTGTTTTTGTATTATTTGACTTTAACTTTAACTATATATTTATTTGTTGTTCCTTTATTTTATTTTCACTATATCTGTAAAGCGTCTTTGAGCACCTGTAAAAGCGCTAACTAAATAAATCTATTATTATTATTAATTGAAAACCAAACATTTGTATAGTACACATTTTAATCTTTACAAACCTATCAAACTATTTTGTGCTTTTCTGGCTTTGCCCATTCGTTGGGTTATTTTTTGCATGTAAATACGGGCTGACGTAAGACTGTCATTTTGATCTCTATCTGGGATATTTTCAGTTTTGAATTATTCTGTCAGTCAATTTATTTATTTAATTAAAATAATATCCTAGTTCAGAAGTGACCAAACAATATACCTCGTTCTTTTTCTGTGTTTTCCAAGTATCTGTTCTGATTGGCTATGCTTTGGTTAAAAGGTACAGTACAAATACCTCCAAAACCCCTACCTTGTTGCAGTTTACATAACAAACTTATCGAGCACAGCGAGGGAGAGCAGAGAAAAAGAGAGACCATTTGAAAGCTTAATTTGGCGTGGAAACATGCGTATTAACAAGAGGAAAACCAAACAAAAGACAAGGAAGTGAAGAGCGAGATAGTGAGGGGAAAGCAGATATTAAAAGAGAGACGGAGAAAGATAAAGAAAGTGAGCCGTACACTTTGCCAGTGTGTGTGCTTAGGCCTGTCGGGTTGGTTAGCCGTGGTGTGAGTGTGTGTGTGTGCATGTTGGAGAATATGTGTGTGTATATCTGCACTGTGTGAAAAAGCAATCACACAAACAAATTAATTAGTCTCCCCCAGCAAAGGGGTTTGATAAATTGAGCTGCTCATCTCTTCGAAACCACCTCCCCCTACATCCCTCCCTCTTTCTCCCCCCTTCTCACCGTTTATCCCTCCCTCACATCCCCCTTTTTCATGTCCTGGTCCCCTCAATGCAATAAACATCTCATTACATTGTCCCACTATTAATTGTATTTGTTCATTGTCTGGTGCTTTCCCTGTTTTCCTGTTTTGCATCGTCTGTCTCATTGCATTTTTTGTTTACATCATTGCATGTCACCCCCCCAACACACGCACACGCACACACACACACACACACACACACACACACACACACACACACACACACACACACACACACACACACACACACACACACACACACACACACACACACACACACACACACACACACACACACACACACACACACACACACACACACACACACACACACACACACACACACACACACACACACACACACACACACGCACATGTTGTATGTTTAAGCCTACAGGATGCCCCGTAGTACTCCCAGAACGTACAGGCTTACTCTCACTCAGCCTGAGTTATTTAGGCCTCCGTGCCACAGAGCTAATACTCCACCTGCATTTAGATGAAGTAATATGTTTTAATTATTCATATTTCCCATTTTTATTGGACCACTTAACTTAATATTATTCCCCCAGTTTGTCAATGAGCACTCTACATACCGAACGCCGGGAAGAGGAGAGAGAAACTTGAACAACAGAAATGTGCAGCAGACACACAAAATGTGTTCATGAGTTATTTTCCCCGTGCCGGCGCTGGGGGCTGGAATAAAGACTGTGTCTCTATTCAATTATCACACACAAGCAGACACACACACACTGACACACAGAGGCGTTAAGCAGTGTGCACTCATTAAACACTCTCATTATACACAGGAGGAGATCCCTGCAGGTGCAGTTTACCAGAGTTTAGTTTATTTCCTGCTCCTCCTCCTCCTCCTCCTCCTCCTCTTCCTCCTCCTCCTCCTCCTCCTCTCCCACATTTCTTTCTCTCTCCTGCTCTGTCTGCTTCCGGCATTATTTACCTCACTTACCAATACTTAACCCAATGGGGGGTTGTCATTGTGTGTCCGGTGTAGGGGTGTGGGGCTTTCTGACCCCTCTACTTATGTAAAGAGACACATTTAAGGCTTCTGCTAAATGTGTCTGAGCTGAATGATTTGCACCAGCAGGGTCTGGGGAACATGCTGCAGGTGAATTAACATATGAACCACATTGGACTTAATAATACGCTTGCAAATACCAGAACATCAGATCTTTATCGCTACTTATTTATTCTGGTTTGCACCTCTCAGTGCGGCTGCCATCTAATTTAAATGCCTTTTCTTGATAGAAACTTGATTATTCACTATGATTCATATGCTAAAGTGCGAGAGCCTCTGAATGGCCGTTGAGCCGTATTATTTTAGTCGCCTGAATGTTTCTTTGTGGCAAACCTCTCATTTACTCTGCACGCTCATAGGCTTTCATACTTCTCTGATTGACATGCACACAAAAAAGCCCTTTGTACCTGACCCATTACAACTCCAGATGAGCCTGCTCAGGAATCACCGGGCCATTCTCTGTGTGCGAACGTGTATAAGTGTGTATGTACATTTGCGGATGTGATAATAAGGACAGAGAGCCCTCTCAGCTGGTGGTGCCGTTCAAATAGTTTCACTGGACTGTGGCTACCTGGGCGCAGATAGTTTCTATTGTCTGTGGCGCCGCAAAATGTGCCTTTTATGTTTTATAATCTTAGTGACAGCTTTGTCCTTTACAGAGGAGAGCAGATTTTATGACCTTCAGAGTAAGGAACTTATAATTACAGTCAGTTATACATGTTTGAAGTATACATGAAAACAACAGTGTAGGCATTTAACCACATTAATTTCATTTAAATAAGCATTATGACTGACAGTCTCTTGTGAGATCAGTGTGTATTTTCAGGTTTCTAACCCTACATGAATTCCATGTATACCATGCAGTGCTCCACAACGTAAAGGAGAAAGAAAATGAGCCCCTGAAATAGCTTTGTACTCCTGCAGAGAAAAAAACCCTGTCACATTTCAAAATGTAGAGAATAGTCCATGCCAGATGTTTTAATTAATTTACTGTAATTCATTTATCACTGTCCTTGCTTTTCTTCCTTGGCAAAGTGAAGAAATAATCCATTTGTCTCCGGCGTGCAGCACTGCAGTCCTTCTGACCTACTTTCCTTTTCTTTTTCTGCTCCCTGCTGCCATCTTCTTCCCCGGCAATGATGGAAGAAGTTTGGCATTGTTTTTGCTCCATGGCCTCGCTTTCACCAGGTACGTAACGATAATAAACGTAACCAAACTGTGTATATTTAACTTTGTTTACACAACTTGTGTTTATTTGCCTCAGCTGTATTCATAAACGTGTCCCCACTAGAAATAAAAGAACCTGTTTCAGGTAAACCAATTTGTAAAAACAAGCATTGTTAGGCTTTAACTTCACCTTCATTCAATAAAGTATAAAAATGTAATAAAATGTTGTGTTAGTTATTATGTAATGAAATAAAAACAAATCAAAAGAACATAAGGAAATACATAAAAGTTAGATTTAGTTTTTAGATTACCCATGTAAACATATTTCCAACTATATTTTATTCAATCTGTTAGGGTTAAGAGTTAAAAACCCTGCCTTATACAAAAGTACTTTTCCATACAACAAAACTGCATTCTCTATTTTGTTTCAAAAGAAACATATTTTTCCCTGGCACATTTAAATAAAACTGAACAAAAACGGAACTACTACAGAAATATATAATTATTTGGTCTGAAATAAGTATTTGTGTTCCAAAGATATGTGACAATCACTGACAAAAAGTGAAAATTGACATTGTAGTTTTGCGGTATTGGGAATATAATGTTTTTCAGACCAGGCTTCCTTGAGTGACAGGCACAGGTCCATTGAAAGCCTCAGGTACAACACAAAGTCAAACAGTTAGAAGTAAGAAACAGTTTAGGAAAAATACTTTTTTTGTGAGAATTGTTGCATTAAGTACCAATTCTCCCGCCTCCGCTCACTGTCAGTTTGTCAAACCTTCTCTCCCTGAGCTTGTTGTCACCTATAACTTATTCCTCACCTCGCCTGTCTCCCATGTCTTTGTATCATCTAATTCAGCAAAACTGGATCAAAACTTCCCTGCTGGAAGGCTCAGGATGTCAGATGGCATAAAACCCCTGTTCCACAAAAGCTAAACCCCCCAACCCTTTTAGGTTCAAAGCAACAGACTCACTTCACATGATGCAATAATTTGGCATTGATTGAACCAATTCTCACTTGCATTCAGCTGTTTTTGTTCAGTAAGAGATAACATTCAGGGAGCGTGTGTGTGTGTGTGTGTGTGTGTGTGTGTGTGTGTGTGTGTGTGTGTGTGTGGTGTGTGTGTGTGTGTGTGTGTGTGTGTGTGTGTGTGTGTGTGTGTGTGTGTGTGTGTGTGTGTGTGTGTGTGTGTGTGTGTGTGTGTGTGTGTGTGTGTGTGTGTGTGTGTGTGTGTGTGGATGGGAGTTGAGGAGGCATGCTGCATCCCACTAGGGTTGGGATTCTTAAATATGCCTCCCTTGCTTTTGTCAAATGTGATGCAATACTGATGCAGGTCTGTGTGTGTGTGTGTGTGTGTGTGTGTGTGTGTGTGTGTGTGTGTGTGTGTGTGTGTGTGTGTGTGTGTGTGTGTGTGTGTGTGTGTGTGTGTGTGTGTGTGTGTGTGTGTGTGTGTGTGTGTGTGTGTGTGTGTGTGTGTGTGTGTGTGTGTGTGTGTGTGTGTGTGTGTGTGTGTGTGTGTGAGACAATGAATGAGTGAGTAGTTGGGAGTCAGTGCAGATCTGAGTCTGTGTTTAGGGCTATTTTTCAAGCTGGAGGAAATTATAGGTTCTCTATTGATGAGTGAGGGAAACCCCTCCCCTCTCAACCTTGCCATCTCTCAGTGTGTGTGTGTGTGTGTGTGTGTGTGTATGTGTGTGTGAAAAAGTGCATGTACGCTTGTGTACATGCACACATATGTATTTGATGCATGTGTGTGTGAGTGGCAGCGCTTCTATCTGTGCCATCACACGTGTGTGTGTTAATAGAGAATGCCCCATGCTGCCACTGCCTTTGTTTGCCAAGGACATACATATGCATGAAGCCTGTGTGCGTGCACGTGTGTATGTGTGTGCATGGGGGGGGTTTACTAATTACTAGATTTCTATCATGAATATGTATGGCCGCATCCTTTATTATGGGATTGGCTTAAACACATCACACAGACGGACGAGTGGCAGAGAGAGGAAGAGGGGGGGTGAGGGCTTGAGAGGGGAGACGCCTCTTCAGAAAAAAAAGAGTTTTTCCGCTGCCATTGATTTGAACCTTCAACCTTCACTGGGCTTGTTTTTATTCAGCAAAAAATAATATTCGTGTTTTCCAACTGCCTCAGATATTTAACTATACCGATCCTTTTATTGGGGTTATGTTTTATTAACAACCAAAGGAAAAAACAAAATAAAACTGCGTGTGTTTTTTAACTCGTAATTTATTCCACTAGTCTACCCAACCTCTGATGTTTCCTATTTATCATGTTTATATAAAAGTATTTAATTTATTTTCATTAAATGCTGCTGCTATTAGAGACATATAATAAGTTACTTTGTGTTCACGAGGATTACTTACTACATGATCTATTACTCTCTTGTCCAATAAGAATTAGAGCTTTTCCATATTGGGATTAATTATGTATCATATAAATTGACAATAATAAATCGAAGTTAAGAACAAAATTAATTAAAGAAAATGTAATAAGCTCAAAGAGAGTGGTGGAAGTACTCAGATCTTTTAATATATATCACAGTGTTAATAATCCCTTTCAAGTAAAGGCCACCATTCAGACATGTATGTATATGCAAAATATCCTTAAATTAAAAGTGCTTTTTAATGCGTCTGTTCTGTCACACATGGATTTATTATTAGATAATTACTTCTGACGCATTAAAATCAGGATTTCAAGGTATACGTGGTCAAGATAATGATCATTTAAAGTGTTTTATTCTTGTATACTTTTGGCCGTGACTGAATTAGCAACCAGGAAAAGAGGAAATATTTTATTTATGTTGTTAGATGCACACATTATTAATATATATATTTTATATAAGCATTATAAAAGGTGAGTACTTGTGGCCCTGTCTTTTAAAAGGGTCCAAGTGTCAAATAATTTTTTTTTAAATATATTTTAGTTTACACTATGATCACATGGGGCCACATACACTGAACAAAAATATAAATGCAACACTTTTGTTTTTGCTCCCATTTTTCATGATGAACTCAAAGATCTAAAACATTTTCTATATACACAAAATAACCATTTCTCTCAAATATTGTTCACAAATCTGAAAAAATCTGTGATAGTGAGCCGAGATAATCCATCCCACCTCACAGGTGTGGCATATCAAGATGCTGATTAGACAGCATGATTATTGCACAGGTGTGCCTTAGGCTGGCCACAATAAAAGGCCACTCTGAAACGTGCAGTTTTGCTTTAATAATAATAATAATAATAATACATTGCATTTCGAAGCGCTTTTCCAGGTGCTCAAAGACGCTTTACAGTGGTGATAAAACATGATAAAATAGAATTTAAAAGTTATTAGAACAAGATAAAATAACATTTAAAAGTTATTAAAACAGCAATACAGCATAATTCACAGATTAAAAGCCAGTCTGAAGAGGTGTGTTTTGGTCAGTGTTTTGAAAGTGGGGGGGTCAGTGCAGTCTCTGATGTGTTGTGGGAGGGAGTTCCAGAGGGTGGGGGCAGCGATGGAGAAGGCTCTGTCCCCCCAGGTTCGGAGCTTGGTTTTCTTGGGGATAGAGAGGAGGTTCGCTTCTGATGAGCGAAGGCTGCGGGAAGGGGTGTAGTGGTGGATCAGGTCGGAGAGGTAGGGGGGAGCCTGGTTATTGAGAGCTTTGTGTGTTAGCAGAAGGATTTTGAAGTGTATTCGTTGACGAACAGGGAGCCAGTGCAGGTTTTGAAGGACGGGGGTGATGTGGTCTCTGGAGCGGGTGTGGGTGAGGAGGCGGGCAGCGCAGTTCTGGATGTATTGTAGTTTATTTAGGATTTTGGATGATGAACCATACAGGATACTGTTGCAGTAGTCCAGTCTTGAAGTGACAAATGCGTGGATTAGGGTTTCAGCAGCCGGGAAGGTGAGTGAGGGACGGAGGCGGGCAATGTTTTTCAGATGGAAGAAGGCGGTCCTGGTGATGTGGTTTGTGTGTTTGTCAAATTTGAGCTGGCTGTCAAAGATTACTCCAAGGTTGCGAATGTGAGGAGAGGGGGTTAGAGTGGTGCTGTCAATGGTGAGGTTGAAGTTCTGAGTGGTGTTGGTGCGGGATGGGGGTCCGATTATGATGATATCAGATTTGTCGCTGTTCAGTTGAAGGTAGTTTGTTTGCATCCAGGATTTAATTTCTGAGAGACAGTTGGTGAGTGTGGAGTGAGTTGTGGCAGTGATGGTTTTTGTGGAGATGTAGAGTTGGATGTCATCAGCGTAGCAGTGATACTGGAGGTTGTGGCGACGGATGATTTTTCCAAGGGGGAGGATGAAGAGGAGGGGACCAAGCACCGAACCCTGGGGGACGCCTTGGTTCAGCTTTATTGGGGGGGTCAGTATCTGGTGTGACCACCATTTGCCTCACGCAGTGCAACACATCTCCTTCACATAGAGTTGATCAGGTTGTTGATTGTGGCTTGTGGAATGTTGGTCCACTCCTCTTCAATGGCTGTGCGAAGTTGCTGGATATTGGCAGGAACTGGAACACGCTGTCGTATACGCCGATCCAGAGCATCCCAAACATGCTCAATGGGTGACATGTCAATCAATCAATCAATCAATCAATCAATCAATCAATCAATCAATCAATCAATCAATCAATCAATGTTTATTTATATAGCCCAATATCACAAATGTTACATTTGTCTCAGTGGTCTTCACAGTGTGTACAGAATATCAGTATGACAATACGACACCCTCTGTCCTTAGACCCTCACATCGTACAAGGAAAAACTTCTGGAGAAAACCCACAGTTTTAAAGGGAAAAATGTGAGAAACCTCAGGGAGAGCAACAGAGGAGCGATCCCTCTCCCAGGACGGACAGACGTGCAATAGATGCCGTGTGTAAATTGAAAAGATAATACATTTGCAACATAGGTAGTCCAAATGTTTGGAAATGCATGTGTGTATAATAGGAAGATGAATCCACGAGGATATCCATCCAGGACCGATGATCCAGGACCACAGCCACGACTCAAGATCCAGGGCTCGCGATGCAGGACACTGGACCGCAGGATCATCCATGACTCTGGATCCCAGCGTATAGACACCAAAAAGAAAGACATTTGGGGAAGCTGGGTTAATCGGAACATGAGAGTACACAGGTATAGACAGAGAGAAGGAAGAAGTAAGATGTCCCCCGACAAACTAAGTCTATATCTGCAAAACTAGGGGCTGAATCTAATCAGCCCTAACTATAAGCTTTATCAAAAAGGAAGGTCTTAAGCGCACTCTTAAAAACAGATAGGGTGTCTGCCGCCCGAACACAAACTGGAAGCTGATTCCACAAATGTGGAGCTTGATAAGAAAATGCTCTGGCTCCCATTGTACTTTTAGAGATTCTAGGAACAACCAACAACCCTGCATTCTTGGAACGCAATGCCCTAGTAGGACAGTAGGGTATAATGAGTTCTTTAAGGTAAGATGGCGCCTGCCCATTAAGGGCTTTGTAGGCGAGAAGAAGAATTTTAAATTCTATCCTGTGTTCTATAGGGAGCCAGTGTAAGGCAGCCAGAACAGGAGTAATGTGGTCCCTTTTCCTAACTCTGGTTAGTCCACGAGCTGCAGCATTTTGAATCAGCTGAAGCGACTTGACTGACTTCTTGGTACACCCTGATAATAAAGAGTTACAATAATCCAGCCTTGAAGTAACAAATACATGGACTATGTCCGGTGAGTATGCTGGTCATGCAAGAACTGGGATGTTTTCAGCCTCCAGGAATTGTGTACAGATCCTTGCAACATGGGGCCGTGCATTATCATGCTGTAACATGAGGTGATGGTCGTGGATGAATGGCACAACAATGGGCCTCAGGATCTCATCACGGTATCTCTGTGCATTCACAATGCCATCAATAAAATGCACCTGTGTTCGTCGTCCATAACATACGCCTGCCCATACCATAACCCCACCACCACCATGGGCCACTCGATTCACAACATTGACATCAGAAAACCGCTCACCCACACGACGCCACACACGCTGTCTGCCATCTGCCCTGAACAGTGAAAACCGGGATTCATCCGTGAAGGGAACACCTCTCCAACGTGCCAGACGCCATCGAATGTGAGCATTTGCCCACTTAAGTCGGTTACGACGACGAACCGGAGTCAGGTCGAGACCCCGATGAGGACGACGAGCATGCAGATGAGCTTCCCTGAGACGGTTTCTGACAGGCTGGTTTCTGGCAGGCTGGTTTCTGACAGGCTGGTCTCAGACGATCTTGGAGGTGAACATGCTGGATGTGGAGGTCCTGGGCTGGTGTGGTTACACGTGGTCTGCGGTTGTGAGGCCGGTTGGATGTACTGCCAAATTCTCTGAAGCGCTTTTGGAGACGGCTTATGGTAGAGAAATGAACATTCAATTCACGGGCAACAGCTCTGGTGGACATTCCTGCTGTCAGCATGCCAATTGCACGCTCCCTCAAAACTTGCGACATCTGTGGCATTGTGCTGTGTGATAACACTGAACATTTCAGAGTGGCCTTTTATTGTGGCCAGCCTAAGACACACCTGTGCAATAATCATGCTGTCTAATCAGCATCTTGATATGCCACACCTGTGAGGTGGGATGGATTATCTCGGCAAAGGAGAAGTGCTCACTGTCACAGATTTGTTCAGATTTGTGAACAATATTAGAGAGAAATTGTTATTTTGTGTATATAGAAAATGTTTTAGATCTTTGAGTTCATCTCATGAAAAATGGGAGCAAAAACAAAAGTGTTGCATTTATATTTGTGTTCAGTGTATAACAGGTAGGTCTGGTGAAGGCCAAACAATACACCATTGCCCCAGGGGTCTTCTTACATTTTAATCTAGAATATATCCTTTTTAAAATAGGAACTGTTAAACAAGTCGAGTAAAAAAGTACTTCCCTCCAGAAAGTAGTTATTTTGACATATAAAGAAGCATTTAAGGTAAATCCTTGAGTAAAGTACAAGAATCAAATTGTACTTAGGTATAGTACTTGAGTAAATGTACTTTCCACTAATAGATTTTCATATATTATTGACTCCCATTCATTTTGAAGATAACAAATGAATAGTCTGTCACTTTTGTTTGCCAAGACAGTCTCACAAGCATTTTTCTGAATCACTGACTGAAGATAAAAGTGTTTCCTGTCCATGTTTAGATCATTTAATCAGCATGCCGCTTTATCTCTGTCCCCTCTTTTTTCTCCCTCCTCTCTACTCAGCTCTTCTCCCTCTTTTTCCACACACAATGCACAAATGCTCCCAATTTAAACTCACACTCATGCGATCTGACATGTATACAAAATACCAGGCATTAAGTATTTTTCTGGCTTGTATTGTTTTTCCACATGGACAAACTCAATTACAAGAGCACTGGAAATCTTTCTATGTGAGAGGTGGATAGCGAAGGGGAAAAAAAGAGCACAGGAAGTGATAAGAGACGTAAACAATGTACAGAGAAGGTAACAGTAGGTGGGGGAAGGTACATTTGACTCTTCCTGTCACTGTGTAGACCCTCTCTGGTGTAAATAACCTTTTCTGATCATTCTGTGATTTCACTTATATTCAGCATCTGCGTATAGGAGTCTAAAAAAATGAAGACTTGCATAAAGTAACAACTATTATCCACTTCCCTTTTACTTTTTGTCTTTTATATTCTTCCCATACACTTTCACTTTTGCTCTGCCTCCCATCCACTCACCCCGACACCCGGAAATCAAACAATCAGAAGACTATAAAAAGCTGCTATCTCTCCCTTCCCTGCCCCTCCCCCCCAGCTATACCTCTGACAATAGTCTGGCAATCTGAGCAGAGCGAGGGAAATAAAGAAGCAGGACAGGTTTTTAAAGAAGAGAGAATGTCAACTGTCAGTCTGGATGTGACGACGGAATCTGTGTAAGCCATCAAACTTTTATCCTTAGAGAGAGAAGGGAGAGAAAAGGAAACAGAAAAAGGGAGGCGGCGTGTATGTAGGAACACAAGGGGGGTCGGGGGAGAAGGCCAGCACGAGTGCATGCTGGCTACAGAGGGCTGGTCATCCTCTGGTTTGTAGTGCTTGATTTGTTATTTGATTCCAAAGCTGCTCTCAGCATCTCTCCACCTCGTGCAGGGGCTGGTGTGACGAGTTTGAGTGTTTGAGAGGGCAAGATCCCGTTTGCATGGGAAGGGCACTGGTGTAACGGTGGAGAGAGAAAACAAAAATAACAGAGGCTATCAGGGCTGCCGTTGTTTGTGAGCGTTAACACAGACATCACAAGTTCTCAAAGTGAGAGAGGGCAGCGGGGTGCAGCAGGGCATTGAGCTGGAGAGAAAGAGAGGTTAGTGAAGAGGAGGAGAGGAAGAGAGGCGGCCGTGTTTGAAGAGAGCTGTTGAGATAAATCAGTATGTTTACGTTCTGGAGGAACAAAGTGTTCCGTTGGCAGAAGAGCACTCGACTGTCCGTTTCCCCCCGGACTGTTTTTACTGGACCTGTTCGTGTGTGTGTGTGCATGTGAGTGTGTGTGTTTAAAGCAGAGCCAAGGCCAGTACTTGTGCCATTAAAGTCTAAGCATGTCAATATTAAGGGGATGTTTCCCTTGCGGACAGTAAGATGAGAACATTAATATTAAGACTCAGCGAGAGTGAAACGAAGGTTTTAACATAAAAAAGATTTCTACGGTTGCTGTCTTTGAAGACTGAACCCACCATAAAGGACAAGGTCACTGACTGATTCATCGTTTGTAATCATGGACCTAGTGTGTGTGTAGGTGGGTAGATATGTGACAAAGACAGGAATATAGAGTAACCTCAATGCTTCTGTAGCATATTTTTAAGTATTAACTGTAAATGATGTAGATTTGTAGAGGATCAAAGTTGTTTTTACTTTCTGTTGGTGTCATGTCTATACATGTTATATAAAAGCAGACTTTAAAGAGTAAATCTAAATGTTTTTTTTTTGCACTGTTTAAAACGCTGATACCAAAGCCTGGTTATAGAACCAAAATTCAAAAAGAGGTTTTGTGGAATAAAAAACCTATATATCTCTAAAAGCCAGGTTTTTATAAAAAGTTTTATATTTGGACTTTCACTCAGATATTGTATCAGCACAAGTATTGAAACATTGTCTAGTGACACCCAGCCCTGCCATTGAAATCAGGACAGCATTAGACGGACAGCATTGTCTGTGTTTTTATGTTTTTAACATTATTACAAGTGTTATTGTCCTAATTCAAATGTTTTCATCCTTAAAAGCCTGTTTGAGTTCACAGTCAGCACAGTGTCAACAGGCACTGCCGAGGTGCTGGAATAAACGCGGCTGACTGCTGCCATTAGACAGGTTAACAGTGTCAACAATGTGGGCCCTGATGACAAACACACATACTCAGTGTGTTGCAATACAGACATGGACAGGATGAGATCGGGAAGCAGAAAAAGGACTAAAAGTAAAGAATAAAACCGACTGACAGAAGCTAGCTGATAGCAGAACGTGAGCGTATCTCCTCCTGACTCCAACATTTGTAACACCACCAAGTGGAACGGTGCTGCAGTAATGCACGATATCGGGCAATGAGACAAGAAGGAAACGACCCGTATGTATCTGTAGCGATTTTCTCCATCCATTGTCCTTACATATGGTTCGTCTATCAGTGTCCAAACTGCCCAGGGCGGAGACGTAAAGGGGCGTGAGGGGTGTGGTGGAGGGGCCTAAGCGCTCTTGCGTACAAGAGAGAGGAGAGAATGATAGCCATTCTGCTTTTATTATCTAGAATGTATCAACTTAATCACAGCTCCATTCTCCCATAGTCCTCCCCTGGGCTCAGTGGGAGACACTGAAGGAAAATTGGAAAAGTATCACTGGGCTGGAGGTAGAGACGAGCGGAGATGGACAGAACAGGGGGATGGGGGGTGTGAAGAGTAACTACCATAAAGAGAGGGGCAGAGAGACACAGAGGAGAGAGTGAGAGGCAGAGAGAGGGGGGAAGGAGATAAACCTGCTAATTTTTCATGGCCAGCCGCTCATAATCACACTGCTCGGTGCCCTCAGAGCCTTAAGAGTCGGCCAATTTCAATGTGTGTGTGTGTGAAGCAGAAGAGATGGATCAGGCTTCATTACTAGGACTTAAGGGACAACCCCCACTCCAACCCCTCACTCTCCCCTGTGTCCCTGCCTGACTGCCCAAAGTTATAAGAGTCACTATCATAAAGACACATTATCCTCTGATAGGAGACTGCAGCGTCTTAAGGCTATAAAAACACTCAAACTTCATTTATTTCCCATATATGGCCTCTGACAGAACTAATGAACTAACGGGAAAGTGTCAGAGCAAGCACAGAACAATCCCGGATAAAGTTTTTTTTTTAAGTCACGCATTTGGGAATGATTTGACCACTGGCACTAAGTGTGTGTGAGTGAGAGCCAGGAGATCCAGCGTTGTCTTTCAAAGCTGACAAGAGCTTTCAAACATACCAGTTTACTTTTCCCTTCTTCTGCCAAATGTATATTTTCGGGTGTGAATTAACTTCAGCGGTGCGTGTGAGATGAAGGATTTGTCCTGCAGTGGAGCAGCGTCAACGACATGAAATACCTGGCACTGTATAAACAACATTGTTCTGGAACATGAGCTCAGTCTAGTACACACACAGAAAAACACAGAGCAGGTTAATAATGACCATAATCACCCATCCCCAACACACATACACACACAAACACAGTTTGGCAGCACATGGCCATGTAAGGGGAAAACCACTGTGTGTGTTTACACTAAAACACGGCTTGTCTGAGTGGCTTTAGAGCCCAGGCAGAGCGGGCAGCCTTTTTAACAAGCCTTTAAAAAAACATACAAACACACACGGCTTTCTTCTTCTTCTTCTTCTTCTTCTTCTTCTTCTTCTTCTTCTTCTTCTTCTTCTTCTTCTTCTTCTTCTTCTTCTTCTTCTTCTTCTTCTTCTTCTTCTTCTTCTTCTTCTTCTTCTTCTTCTTCTTTTTTCTTTGCTCTCATTTATCAGATGAGGTTATAACCTGTTTATTTGTTGCCCTTAAGTATACATTATCATCTGTATGTTACACTAAAACGGTGTATCCCAAAGTAGGACATGTGTAAGAGCGTAGCAGTGTTTGTTATGTCAGTGACATTAAGCTGTGGCTGCTGCTTACTTTTGTCCCATCCTCTCCCTTTCTCCTTCATAGCATGTGCCTTCATTACAAGCACTTGCCTCTGTGTCTTCCGCTGGGGGGAGTTTGTGTGTATATATTTGCCTGCTGTGTGTGTGTGTGTGTGTGTGTGTGTGTGTGTGTGTGTGTGTGTGTGTGTGTGTGTGTGTGTGTGTGTGTGTGTGTGTGTGTGTGTGTGTGTGTGTGTGTGTGTGTGTGTGTGTGTGTGTGTGTGTGTGTGTGTCTGCAGGTCAGAAAGGCAGCATTTGTTCTGTGAAGGCCTATAAACATCTGCGATCCCTTTTAAGGGATTGTTTAGATTGACGAAACGGGAAAATAAACGTTCTCAAGGAGGCCAGGCACTCTTTACTGACAGAGAGATCTCCGCTACCAGCACAAAATGTGTGCGCATGCATGTGTGTGCGTGGGTAGGTGTGTGTGTATTTGTGTGGGTTGAGCCTAAAATGACAGGTTCTTTTTTTGGGAGTCGTTCTGGTGATCAGATGGCTCTCTTCTGCATGAACCCTCTGTGACCTCTCTTCTTCTGTGCCCTCCTCTCTCCTAATTTACCCACTACCTCAGCACAATAAAACTCTCAGCAGCTTACACTTTTCCTCTTTTTTTTTTTCCCTCTCCTAAAAGCATTGGTGTTATTTCTACCCCACCCCCACCAGTTCATACCCATGATAACTCCCTCTCGTCAGCAGCAGAAACTTCTCCCCGTCTCCTCGCTTTTTCATAACACTCCTCCGTATGCCGAGGAGTTGTTGTGTCTGGATTGTGAGCAACATGTGGAATATATCAAAACCCTCTCTGCCTCTCACTTATTCACACACACACACACACACACACACACACACACACACACACACACACACACACACACACACACACACACACACACACGCGCACGCACATACACACAAAGATCTAATAGCGTAGCACTGGGCTCCTTGAGAACGTCCAGCGTGAGGAAGTGGGGTGTCCGTCCAGCCGTGATTTAGGTCAGAGGGAAGCAGGGATGGGAGGCTTCTCTGCTCTCTGTTTATTTGAAGCAGGAGCCATTACTGCTGTCTCTGGGCTGTATTTATACACAGACACAGAACAGACGCACACTGATACAACTGTCTGTGGGTGTTTGTGTGTGTGACTAAGAAAGAAAAGAGGGTGCGTATTATGTGACTCGGGGAAAGATGTGTGTCTGTGTACAACGCACAGTAAAAATAAACTGTGGTGATTTGTGGTCTGGGCCTTAATAGAGGAAGGGACTGCACTTTCAGCGGGAACAGTGTGCAGCGCTGGGCCTGAACGCAGCAACTTTGGGAGGGGGCTGCTGGCTTCACTCCAGGGCAGTCCCAACATACTTGATTTACTTAATGAAAGACATCTAATCACCAAACTGGACTAAAATAAGCAAGCAAGTCCATCTGCTGTTAGGAGTATGAGTCAGGGGTTTGCAGCAGGGTAAATTAAAGCGTGTGTGTGTGTGTGTGTCTGGCCTTGTAGAAATGTGTGGTGTAAACTAGTCCCATGGCGTCTATTGCCTGTCTGCCATTACTGCAGGGCTGCCACAGCTTGTAAAAGCCTCGTTAACACAAAGACCTGCTCACATGTTAATTGGCTAATTGACTAATTAATTTTTGCATAAAGGCATGCACAGGGAGAAAGGCTAGCTAATTGAAAGTGACTATAGGTTTAATTACGTGAAGAAAGGGTGAGTAGGAGGGAGTTGTGAAGGTGGGAGGCCCAGATATGTTGTTCTTTTTCCTGCCATTCATCTTATATGTAATCTATCTCACCCTTAATATCCCCGCACTCTAATATATCTCATTTGTCATCTCTATGTTTTCACTAGTTGGCTAAGAATGACTTTGAAGCCAAAATGTGAGTTACCCAAAAATGTGTTTGTTATGAGTGTGTGAGATACAGAGGCAGCCAGGCATTTGAGTGAAACTGATGCTAAATAAAAGATAAAAGCATCCGAAAAGGTTATTCTTATTTTTTTATAAACATTCCTTATACATTTTTTCAGGCTTCTCTTTCACTTTGTGTTTCTGAGAAAGAATTCAGGAAGCTGTTATGTAAAACCACGTCATGCAGCTGACCATCTCTGGGCGCCTGTTTGAGAGAGGCAACAGTGTGATCGTGCATTCACATCAACAGTAATCTAAGTCCAATTATTGAACAATATGTAAAAGTGACACACACCGGGACGAAGACGGAGGAATGTACGAGTGAACGAATGTCTGCTAATTCAATTCCAGCCCACCGCTCACTAAAAGACCACCACAAATTAAATCGGCCATGGGAGCAGACGGCTAACAAAGGAAATTAACAACGATGCTGCCTCTGTATTAGGGCATATGGATTCGCTGCATGTTTGCTGCGTGTGTGTATCCGCTGCCTCGCGCCTCTGTACGCAGAGAGAGGGGGGAAAAGGGCCAGTTTTAATCAAGAAATCCATTCCACTTTTCTAACCCCTCTTCGCTTCTTGCTCCCCTCCCTTCGTGCCAGGCTTGTGTGGAAACAGAAGTGCTAAATTACCCTGGAGCAGTCAGACAAAAACATCTTGTTGGGTTCTAAATTGCTTTGCATGCATGTTAATTGGACAGAAATCCCTGCAGTGTATTTGGTTTTTGTGTGTGAGCATTTGTGTGTGTGTGTGTGTGTGTGTGTGTGTGTTCCTGAGTGTGTGCCTCTGTACTGTAGCTGTGTATGTACAGTATGTGTTTGTTTGAGTGTACTGTGTGTATGTGTGTGTGTGTGTGTGTGTGTGTGTGGTGTGTGTGTGTGTGTGTGTGTGTGTGTGTGTGTGTGTGTGTGTGTGTGTGTGTGTGTGTGTGTGTGTGTGTGTGTGTGTGTGTGTGTGTGTGTGTGTGTGTGTGTGTGTGTGTGTGTGTGTGTGTGTGTGTGTGTGTGTTGGGCAGAACGGGTGAGCTATTATAGCTGCAACGACTTGCAGAGATTTGGAGGTTATCTGTTTTTGTTGGTTAATTGTGAAGCTGATAGTATCGAGGGTCTGGGCCAATTCAAGTGGGCTTTCAGCCAAATTACCTCAGTAATCGTCTGTGTTCAAGTCCCTGAATGCTCTCACCAAGACACAGCTCGGGAAGCCCTGAAGTTCAATGGAGAGGGGCAGATCTGACCCCAGCTTTAGACAGCTTACACTGTAATTGAAATGATATTTTCTTTTTTCAGAGCTTTATTGGATTGCTGACAAGATTTCACCCAAAATTCCATTTGTGGTCAATTTATCCTGTTTGTTTTTAATTAATGCGGGCCGCTAATGAACTCGGAGGGAATCTCAGCCAAATAATCAGAATTTCCTCCATGCCCCCCCCCCCTTACACCCCCCTTATCTTTGAAGCAGTAGGCTTTGGAATTGGAGCATGAAATTGTTTGAAAGTAGGAAAGGAATTCACTTGGATGGAGAGCACAAACACTGAAGCAATACAAGCAGAGGGGGACAATTTGTAAATCCACTTTTCATTCACTATGGCAAGACATTTCATTGACTATGACTAAAGATTATTTGAAACTATAACTAGTTTATTGTGGCAGGGACATGAAGGACTAATAAAATACACATACCGTTATCAGAATTTTTTTTCATGTGTTGATTCAATTAATTCAAAATTGGAGCGCAGTACATACACACAGTTTGTGGGAGCAGTCTGTTGGCGTCTTGCTTCCCCCTATCTGTCTCTCTCTCTTCCTCTGTACAAGATAAATAATCCCACTGCTGTCCTTGTCAAACTAGAAAGTATTTTGCTCACTGAATGGGTTTAGTAAAATAAATTAATAGAATGTGGTTGATGTCTTGAAGCTGTGTGTTTTTAGAAATATGTAATTTAAGTTATAAAACAATACGTACATCTTTTTCAAAAAGGCCATACATGATAATCATCCTTGTGAAAGATTGAACATTTTGAGTACATCTTAGATCTGATAGATAATGTCCTTGTGAACCCTCTTGAGTATTTTTCTTCCTTTTTCTTTGACTATAAAATCCCAGAATGACTGCACATTCTGCAGTTACGCCTAAAGTCTGAGAGTATAGAGTAATGGCCTTGACTTCAGACTTTATTTCTAAATTGGACATCCTCATAACCTACTTACTAGCTTCTTGAGAAACAGTGGAAGACAGGGTCAAAAAGCAGCAAAGTGGATTGAGACTACGAGAAGTGCAGCACGGGACACAAAGTGGTATCAAAAGGAGATCACAACTTCCACTTGAACCACCTCAAGACAGCAATCAGAGTGTTAAGAGAGCACATGGTGGAATCAAAATCTGCACGTCGGGGTCCGGCCCATTTAGCCACCGGCAGGAAGCAGAAGGACTGAAATCCTTCACCAGATATGTTCATGCGAAGAATAAGTTGTCGTCATCGTCTTCACAGTGTGCTAAGCCGGACTGCGAGCTATGAATCGCCAGACAGTGACCTCATATCTCACCCCCAGACATACACTCCCACACACACATCCCCCTGACCCACTCTCACATACACACACACAGTGCTTCCTTCCCAGTGCATTTCTTTTTCTGCTTTTTTCCATGTTCATTTCTTTATCATCTGTTTGTTTCCTCATCTCGGTAATCTGTTTGAGTGTCTGTCTGTCCGTGTGTGTGTGTGTGTGTGTGTGTGTGTGTGTGTGTGTGTGTGTGTGTGTGTGTGTGTGTGTGTGTGTGTGTGTGTGTGTGTGTGTGTGTGTGTGTGTGTGTGTGTGTGTGTGTGTGTGTGTGTGTGTGTGTGTGTGTGTGTGTGTGTGACATACCAAGACATGCACCCACACACACTTCCCGCAGACGATTGAGACAAGACGTCACTATTTCTTTTAGCAGTCGTTTAGTTTCCACCATTTCACTTTGCTGTTGAAGGTTGGAGGAATATCCTGCTGAACACACAAACAAAATGCGCAAAAGAGACAAACACACACAGTGCGCGATGAGAAGCTGTGAACATAAACACTTAACCCTGGAAAGATTCAATGATGGCGGATAAAAGAGTGATTTGTGTTCTGCTAAGGGGAAAATGAGTAATCCTATCATTCAGCGTGACATGCAACACAACACGCCGCATCAGTCACAGACGCACACACACACGACACTAAACACTGCCTATCATGATAAAAGCATGCCTCACTCACACAATAAAGCGTTTGATTTTTCTATTTTCCGTGTCTTTCATTTTCTCGTTATGCTGCTGTAAACCTCCACCATTCTGTGTCTCTCCTTTCCCCCGCCGGCATCGCTCCTGACACAACAGTACATATTTGTGTATTCATGTAAATATCTCAACTAATCTCTATAAATATATTTATGAGATTTAATACCTTTGTACTGTAATACTATGCATGCTGAGCATCGGGTTTGACACCCTCATGATGACAAGCGCACACACACCCTCAGACAGACACACACATCTGCACACAGCTTGCATTGGGTGCATACCAATCCCTTGGTCTTTCTTTCTTCCTGCCGGGGCATTAATTCCTGCCCATATTTCCATCTGATTATGGTCCGGTTATACCCGCAACTAATTGAACATTAAATATAAAGAAAGTTAATGAAAATGTCCTTTATCCCCTCCAAACTAGGCCTGAGAACGCATCCATTAACTCAAATTAATCTGGCCCTGGTGCGTGTTGCAGGGGAGAAGATATATGCACAGTTTGCTGCTCTCCTCTTCGACCCGAATTATGGTCCTTCTCTTCAAGCAGGACAGTTGAATAACAAAAGATGCGTTGTTCTCCCCTTTCTGAGTATTCTGCTCAGCCATTCCCAGAGCTTCATATGTGGCTGAAAACATTGTGACGCTGATGCCTTGGCTGTTAGCTTGGAGGCTTTTCTTTCTGGGGTTCTCCTCTTACTCCTGCTGGCCCAGACACGGACCACCAGCACCCTCCTGTCACTGCTTTGGACAGAACACACTGAGCATGTGGGTCAGAGCATATTTATTTATTATCTGAGGAAGATGTGGTTGATTTAATGGACAGGTGTAAGAACGGTAGCACCAACAATGTAGAAAAGCAGACGTCCATACACTCAGCTAGAGTAATGTGTCGTTAAGATTTCAGAGATGGCAAATAATAAAATATCTGTCACTCGATATCACATCTAAGACTGAAATAAAAACACATCTTGCCAAGTTTGAATAACACTTACAGTAGAATGTATTGGCAGTATAACTGTGAATATGAGTTGAATTGTTTTCTAATGGGCTTGTTAGTTGTACTCCTTCTGTTCTCCTCCTTTCACGTGCTCTTCCTGAGACACCCACTGTGAGCGCGGCCAACTGACAGACTGACGCACAAGGAAAAAAGGAAACAATGAATGGATGGATGCTTTCATTCTGATGAAAGGAATAAACGCTAAGGCATTTATTTTGTCTATTATCCCACTAAAAAGCCCTCTCCATTCCTGCCCCCCCCCTCCTCATGATCCCCCAGGCCCGTCATATTAGCATCTCTCCTGGACAGCGAGGGGTTAACTAACCCGTTTAAGGGGAACCACAGAAAACAATACTTGGACCCCAAAAAGACAATGGCAGTGCCTTTCTCCTCCGTATTTGTAATTTAACATCAAAAGGCTCCTCTCCCCGCGACCTCTGAGAGCCAGCGTCTCTTTAATGAAGCGCCCCACCCCCCTTAATCACATTCAAATTGGTTAGTGTTCAGAAAATAGAAATATGTATTAGATAGCAATACATTTTCATCATTGGCTAAGCCTGCTTCTTAATTGTCCTGTCCCAAGGCTTGGGAATTTCATTGTTCGTTAGGTGCTTAAGTCCCCCATCTCATTCAGTCTCTCTGACATTACTGCTGAGGGCTCTAATGCCCAACTAATTTGAATGGGGATTTACATGATAGAGCAGGGAGCATTAAAATGTGGAGGGAAGGGAAAAAAGGAAAAAGGGGGAAACGGCTTCTTTCACTTCAAAAGTCACTTTGTTCAAAGTCAAATGACAGTGTTTAAAGATGCTCTATCTCTCTCTCCTCAGGATTTTGGACAGCGGTGCCGAGTTTAATGGTTCCTTATCTTAGCTCCTCTCTGTCTTCCTCTCTCTGCTCTTCTTTTTCTCTTTCTTCCGCCAACGGTACGCTTTTGTTTAGTGGCACCATACTGTGTCAGAAATATACATTGTTTTTGAATGTCTTTGAATTGCAAAAACACTTCAGTCATTCTCTATTATTTTTTCCCCTCATAATTCTGTTTCTCCGCATGTCACTCAATAGTATGCCATCGGGGGGTTAGCAGGCTTATTGAATAGGCATGTGCTGTGTGTGTGTGTGTGTGTGTGTGTGTGTGTGTGTGTGTGTGTGTGTGTGTGTGTGTGTGTGTGTGTGTGTGTGTGTGTGTGTGTGTGTGTGTGTGTGTGTGTGTGTGTGTGTGTGTGTGTGTGTGTGTGTGTGTGTGTGTGTGGTGCGTGCGTGCGTGCGTGCGTGCGTGCGTGTGTTCAGTGTGGTTGTAATATTAGGTTAGGCCTAATGCTATAACTTTCTCTCCACTCGGCCGGGTGTAACTGGCTGGCAGATGATCTCTCGCCGAGAGAAGAAAATGCCTGGAATTGTTTTCTTTCTTTTTTTCTGGAGGTATTTCGGATCAGAGGCAGATTGTGTGTGCTTTTGTGCATCTGTTTGTGTTTCCCCAAGTATGTCTATTTTGGATCAGTGTGAAATAGAAGCAGTGGTGATAAAGAGAATCAGATGTTTTCTGATGTGCGCTGTAGGACTGTGTGTGTGTGTCTGGCGGTGCAGACATAAATGTCCATACGGCAGACACGGGGCAAACAGTTTGTATAGGGAATAAAATAAATTACTGTGCAGCTGCTTTTTTTGTGCATTTGTGCTTGTGCTTGGTATTTGGTGTGTGTCTGTATATCAATAAAGACAATCTTAAGTTTCAAACCCCCACCCACCTGTTGTTAGTTGGCTAAATATCCCGAGTTTCTACTACCTCTTCCAGCATTATGGTAAATCAGGCGAGAAAAGCTGAATTATGAGACAGTGTCACAACCTGCTATTTACCCCGGCTTTATTATTATTGTTTGTTTCTTTGTACCTCATAAACATTGACGCTTTCCACCTCCAATTTCCATAATTAGTGCATTTGGTCTGACCTGTGTGTCACCAGAGATGAGAGGAGGTTGCAGGGGGTCAGGACTAATGAGAGAGTGGGGTTGACCTTAGACATCGAGTCAACCAAGGGCAAGACAGGCATCACCATACAAAACAGACAATGCCACACACAAATGTTGCAGGGGAAAGTCCTAACATGGAAAATAAATCCTCATTATTTAGTTTCTGGAGTGACAGTGTGCTGGATTATTTACATAAGGAGAAAAATGTAAGTGAAGCAGAACTGAGAGCAAATCACTTATGGTGCGAGTCATTGTGGGTATCAGTGGGGAAAATATTTTATGTTGGAATTCTACACTTTGAGTACAGCGTTCTTTCAACGTCTTCTGACTGTAATGTCGATCTTTGTCCGGCTGTATGTGTTTTAATCTTCCCCTCTTTATCCAAAGATATCGAACGACAACGCCTCGCTGTCCGAAGACTAAAGATCAGAGTCAGAGAGTGAAGGGTTAACTCTGATAATCACCTGTATTGATCTGTGTGCGTTAGAGGACAAACTAGTGGTTCCAGAGCAGCCGACCATGAATGGTTATTGATCCTATCATAAAGACCGGCTGTCTCCTGAGTCTATGGCTCTTTAGGTAATCACTGAAGCCTTTTTTTCCCTTCTGGCACTCGGACAAGTTCATACGTCACACCTGTACTCCACATCTGGACACTTTTTAATCTCAACGCACCCTAAATCTATTCCATTTCCCCAATGTCCCATCTCCACGAGCATCTCACGTCTCATCTTCCAACTCCACTCTTTATCCACTCTTCTCTTCTTGGCGGGTTTTCTCACAACTACCCATCTATGCATCCCTTGGAAACTCTTCCCAACGTCTCATTGTCCACAGACAGACACACAAGCACACAGACAGACAGGCGACAAACGAGTTAGCGCTCACTAATCAGGATTATGATGCTAGTGTGCTAATAGAGCAGTGTGCCCCGCTCAGACCGCCGCTGTAAATGATTAGCCCGGCTCAGGCTGAGCTGCATTAGCTGGCCTGCCATCACTGATAACTCCCGGCTCCCAACTTTATTGCCCCCGATAAAGCCCCGCTAGAGCCTGCATTAGAAACAATCAACCAATCTCCTCTGGTCTCGTTTCTAGGTGGAAATGGCGGCAGATTGCAATTTCTACACAGAGGCAAGACTGAGAACCGAACCAGGACGCTCTCCCACGATGCCTGCTTCTGATAACAAGATGGTGAACGAACAAAAAGAAGGTGAGAGACTCACTGTGACACTCGAACTGTTATCTGAGGTCCCAAATTAAAATAATAGTTCATCAACAAGTGATCACCATCCCTTTTTAACGACAGGTTTTCATAGTTAATATGTCATCATAGGCTCAGACTTAGATCAGACCAACTCACAATCTCTAATTTAATTAAGCTTTAAAATATATATGAGCACAGATTCAGAATTATTGAGTGTGTGTGTGCGGACACTATTGAACCTTACAGCACCCCAATGGACCTTTTCTTTTGAGGGTAAAGCCCTTATTTTGGGCAGTTACTGTACACCAAAGACACACTGCTGATACACACTCATCACCCTTGGAAACACACACATACACACATGGTAGCACACACACATCCCAAACCTTAAAGTGGCTAACTGGAAGTAAGTTCCTTTTTTTATTTGTATTTTCTGCTGGTTGCAGATAATTGGGTGAGATACTCTGCGTGCCAATGCAGTAAAAACAAAATGGAACACACACACACACACACACACACACACACACACACACACACACACACACACACACACACACACACACACACACACACACACACACACACACACACACACACACACACACACACACACACACACACACACACACACACACACACACACAGAGTGCCCTCGCACAAGATGCACGCACACAAAGACACAGACAAATGAGACCTTAGCAAAATAGGTGGTGGGTTTTCTGCTATGGTCATGATTTCCTTCAGGGCTGTGAAAACACTCTGCATATGGAGTCCATCTCCTCTATGGCTTAGCTATGAGATGAACACACACACACACAGCGCAACCACATGCACGCTCACACAAGGAATAATATACTTTTACTTGCACTTTGGGCGCGCTACCGTAGAGGTGTGGTTCCTGGCTTGTACGAACACAAAGAAAGAAGCAGTATTAAGGTGCAAAGACAAGGAGTTCATATGGCAAACATGTTCAATGACATGGCAAGGATATATATCATAAGCAAGACTTTACTTGGCCTTTACATGCGTGAGAATAGACCTTTGTTAAAATGAGTAAGCAGTGTAAGGTATTCTTCACTGCAGGAAAATCAATAGGAACCGTTGTGTTTTTTTTTTCATCAGAGCGGATGTCTATTGAGTTACCGCAGCTCTGCTAACAGGTTATCAACTTGGGGCAATGTGTGTGCGTTTGTGTGTGTGACTGCGTATATATTAATTAACATCCTTATCGCAGAAAAGGCACATAGAAGCTCTGTGTGTCTCTCTCTCCTTTGACTGGGTCAGGGTGTGGAAGTATTGACCAGTTGCCAGGGGATAGGAGCTATTGATTGTGACTTATCCTGCTGTTTGTATTTGAACCCTGGGTTTAACCTCCATCGATCGACACACACCTCGCAGTCTGCAAGGTGTTCAACTCTGCTTTGCACTAATGGGGCTAAATGGTTGTGTGTGTGTGTGTGTGTGTGTGTGTGTGTGTGTGTGTGTGTGTGTGTGTGTGTGTGTGTGTGTGTGTGTGTGTGTGTGTGTGTGTGTGTGTGTGTGTGTGTGTGTGTGTGTGTGTGTGTGTGTGTGTGTGTGTGTGTGTGTGTGTGTGTGTGTGTGTGTGTGTGTGTGTGTGTGTGTGTGTGTGTGTGAGAGAGGGTATGTTGTGCGTAGCTTTCCTTTTAGGGAGCGTAGCATGTGAAATTAGCTTTGTATTAGAGGAAAATAAAGGGAACATTTGATTGTCGTCATTATGTATGTTGCACAGCCACATTCATTTCCCCCCCCCACTCAAGGAGAACATGATAATTCTTACAAAATAATCATTACCCAAACCATACTTACAATTTCTTATATTGAGTCCTCTTCATTCTGTCACTGCCGAGAGAACTTTGCGAGGTCTCGAAGGTCGCTCGATTTAATGTGAATATTCTCCTTGCATATCTAATAATTGGCTTAATAACACGCTTGTTATTCAGTGACCAATACTCACTAAGTTTACCTTGACACTGTTAAGATGTCACCCTCATACAATACATGTGACCATCGTGCCTGAACCAACTCCCACAGACGCTCTTACACAATACAATCAATTTGTATTGTTTTGTTATTCTTCAAAATGCAAGGTTACATCGTATGCACTCTTTTTCCACTCTTTTTGAAACTGTCAGAATTTCTGTTTAAAAGCCTTTAACATTCGGCTCGTTTGACTATGCCATGGCCCTCACACCAAAACCCAGAGTTCAGCTAGCACAAATAAGCAGTTATTATACGTGATTAGAAGTGTGTGTGTATATGTTTGTCTTGGGTGCAATATCAGACTTTTAACTGGAAGTTAGTTAAAAAGAAGACACCTTTTGTTTAGACGTTTGTTTTAGACCTTTAGTTTCTCTCTGTGTGTGTGTGTGTGTGTGTGTGTGTGTGTGTGTGTGTGTGTGTGTGTGTGTGTGTGTGTGTGTGTGTGTGTGTGTGTGTGTGTGTGTGTGTGTGTGTGTGTGTGTGTGTGTGTGTGTGTGTGTGTGTGTGTGTGTGTGTGTGTGTGTGTGTGTGTGTCTGCATTCATATCCTCATCTGTGTACGCTCGTCTTCCTCTCCCTCCCTCTCCCTCCCTCTCCATTTGAAGGGTTGTAATGAGTCATCAGGGAGAGCTGATGTGAATTATTAATATTCAATCATGATGCTGTTCATGAATTAACTGAAGCCGGAGGAGGAGGGGTGGACAGCGAAGGAGGTAGAGATGGAGAGAGAGGGAGGGAGAGATGGTGAAGATACAACTTGAAATAGATCCGTAGGATGGGAAGGAGGTGAAGCAGCAGGGTGTGGAACAGAAAGACACAGAGTCTTTTTAAAGCCATGCAGAGTGTTAGTTATAAGCTCGACCCATGGGACATCTACTGTATCTCTGCACTGACACATGTATACGCATTGTGTTTCTTCATTTACGTGTTGTAAAGAAAGGCAGGATGATACAAAGAAAACCTAACCATGACTTGACAGGTCCAAGAAATATAAATAGCTTGCCAACATTTTTTATTTTTGTATTCAAACGTGAATGTGATATTATTGAAGTCACTAAGAAATACTAAAATGTTTTATATTAAAATGTGTTTATTTGTAGGCAGTTTGCATGAATAAATGCTACCTTTTGTCAAGGTTTGCATTTCTGTGTTAGTGCATTCAGTTAATATAACTTTACAAATGCAAAACTCCATAATATTATACATATACTTACTCTGCTTTCTTGCCAAAATGTGCAACAATTTATTCATTATCGAACAGCTGACTGCAGTACATGCTGAAATTAGCATTCATGTGTACTGCACATACTGCATCCGGAAATATCTTGAATCAATTGTATTTGTTTCATGAGATACCAACAGATTCACACTCCTAATATTACCTGCTGTAAAACAATCCCCTTCATTATAAATGAAAATATTTGCTCCTGGGCCGCGCCCCCATCACTCTGTGTGACTCCCCAGTAACTGCTGTGGAGTCTTTCCGCTTCCTGGGCACCATCATCGCCCAGGACCTCAAATGGGAGCAGAACATCTGCTCCGTCATCAAAAAAGCACAGAAGAGGATGTTCTTCCTGAGGCAGCTGACGAAATTCTGAACTTCTACACCTCCATCATGGAGTCCATCCTCACCTCCTCCATCACCATCTGGTACGCCGCAGCCACAGCCAAGGAAAAGGGCAGGCGGCAGCGGGTCATCCGCTCTGCAGAGAAGGTGATCGGCTGCAATCTGCCATCCCTCCACGACCTGCACGCCTCCAGAACCCTGAGGCGGGCAGGGAAGATAGTGGCCGACCCCTCCCACCCTGGACACACTGTTCACCCCCCTCCCCTCCGTCAGGACCAAAACCTCTCGCCACCTGAACAGTTTCTTCCTCTCCGCTACCGGCCTCTTAAACAAGGCCCGGCCCCCCCCCACTGACACAACGTAGACGTAATATGCCTTACATTAGATCCGGTTCCGGCGCCGCGCCATTGGCAGCCTGTTACAACAGCTCTTACTCACACTGAGTAGTTTTCCTTGCAAATTTCCCGGGGCGCTGGTGGTGAAGTCGATAGGGACTTGGCTTGGCAACTGGAAGGTCACCAGTTCAAGTCCCGGCAAGACCAAGTGCTACTGAGGTGTCCCTGAGCTAGTAACACTAGGATGGGTCAAATGCAGAGAAACAATTTCGATTTAATAAAAGTCCATCTTAATCTAATAAAGGTATTCTGATTCTGATTAATGCACACAATGTTCAAATACTACTTACTGCACATATTCTTATTTCATATTTGACATTCTAGAACTCATTGCATTCCAATTCGCTGTAAATTACTGCTTTATTTTATTGCTATTTCACTATATTTTATTACAGTGTCCTTAAAGATTTTTTGTTTTATATTAGATTTTTAGTTTTATATTTTATGTATGCACCATGACATCAGGTCAAATTCCTTGTATGCGTGAACCTACCTGGCAATAAACCCGTTTCTGATTCTGATATTGCTTTATTGTTCATAGAGGTTTCGGACAGCTTTAGAAATCATGTAAAAACAAAGCCTTTCTAAACATTGTTCATTTACAAAGCAGTCGACAACATTCATCATTCATTGTTGTTTAGTTGATCAAACATTCGTCCCTAAGAGTTTTGCCTTGATCAGAAAAAAAGATGTGTTACATGCTGTCCAATCACAGATGGTGCTCTGTTCTGGTTTAACCAGGAGAGTGTGGTCGTCACAGCCCTCACATCACCACTGAGCCCAATGCATGTGGTTAAGTGGAGGTCGTGGAGATGTACAAGAAGTCATTTACTAGAACTAAATCTCTATGGTGTTGTCAATGGCTAAGAGTATTGATATATTCACTTGCGTGTGTCTGTGTGTGTGTTTGGCCTCCGATGCATAACAACTGCTGTCATTGAGGTTTGCTTTTGATGTGCTTCTGTGTTCTGCTGTCACGCCGAGCTGGATTGAGTTTACAGGTTATAGGTTATCTGAATCTCACAGAGAAAAACACACACACACACACACACACACACACACACACACACACACACACACACACACACACACACACACACACACACACACACACACACACACACACACACACACACACACACACATGCTTGTAAACCTGACCATGCTTGACAGTTCTATCTGTGTGAGCAGACTCCCGGCTCCCTCTCTGTCGTCGCTCTTGTTCTCCCTGTACCTTAATGTTTGTGTGTGTATTTGTGCAGTTTGACATGAATTGTTAGATCGGTGTGGATCTCACCGCCCATCTTTCTACCTCTCCCTATATGCTGTCCCACGTAGTGGCAAAGGGGAAATAGATGGTTTGTAAGGTAACAAATGGATAAGGACCAACATATTACACACCTTCGTGTTTGTAAATACAGGTTGACTCATTTCATATATTATCACTTTTCCCTTCAGGAATACAAATGTTTTGTGTGGCAAAGAAAAAAAGACAATTATTTGCTTGTAATAATCAGAATTAGCAATAGATAATTTTCTTTGTTGAATGTTTACACCCCTTAACCTTCCTTCCCTGCTCCCTTTCTACTCTGATTGATCACATTGGCTTAGAGTAATAATCATTTTTCTCTATCGGGTTCAGACTGATATATTTCAAATTAACGATAGCTTCATGATCTCATTAGTTGTACATTCTCCCTCCTACGTAAGGGATGTATTTGGATCTTATTAAACATATGCCAAAAGGTGCACAGACCTAGATATACACATTTCTACACATTTTGTTTAAAAAAAACACTAAATCTATATTTATTAAGATTGAGAAACATACTTTACTACACTGTTCAAACTGCTGCATGTTTATCCTATAGCTTCCTCTCTGTAATTCCCTTATTCAGTGATATTTCATTTTCGTTCTTTTTTCTACGGCTGCATGGAAATGTTCTTTTCCTGTTGCATCATTGTTATACCCTCGACAGTGTTTGACTTATCTGGTATCTTTGGAAACTTTCTTAAGCTTGGCTAGGATATCAAATGAGCTTGTGTGTGTTTTATTAAATCTCAGCTGCACAAGTTGCACTTGTAAAGCTGGATGACCCAGGCCGCGGAGCTGAAGAGGGTTTCTGAAGGTGGCCCATGGTCTTGGCAGAGGTGCAGTGCCCAGCGGTTTGCTGTGCCTGGCACCCTCCACACGGCCTGGGCAGGAATCAAACCCACAACTTAAACAGCTCTTATCCCGCTCTTCAGCTCAGACAGCTGCTGCCAGCCTGCCGACAGTATGAACTCCTGAGAGGATGCTGACCCACACACACAGAATACACACTTACACTTAAGCATGTCTTTACTGACTGTATTCACTCCATAAACCTAATCTTTATCTAAACACTCGACTAAAACCCTAACCACTAAATTAATAGGAAGTGGCATACATATCACTGTGAGGACACGGGAGCAATATAAGTAAAGAAAAATAAGCGCAGTCAAAGTAAATACACATTTCTTCATCATCCCCTCTCAAGCGTTTTCTCTACCTTCTCTTTAGTTATATCCAAACCAAATGTTGTGCACATTTGGAGGGAATTTCCAAAAAGTCTATCAACTACCGCTGTTTGAATATTCTCAAGAGGGTGTTAAAGAGCACCAGAAGCTCTTCTGTACCTCTGCGACGTCGGAGCATTTCAGCGCCGCTCTCCACCAAATATGGCATTTATGTTATTTCAAGAATTCATTTTTCCGCACTGCCACTATTTGTATCTCTTTCATAGCGTTCTGTTGGAGCAGGGGAATATAACACTGGCCGCAGAAATGATTGAAGCAAAAATCAGCCTCTGTTTATGTAGTCACCTCAGACAAGTGTAGAAACAATTCGGACACTTATAATACTTTATCTTTACTTACTGAAGTCAAAATGTTTATAACAACAGGTGGGTTTGAAATGTCCATGTGTACTCCCTCACTTCTAAATGCTTCTAAATATTCAGGCGAATCATGTTTTCTGTGAAACTGTGTTGAAAATGATCGGCTTTCTGTGGGTGGCTTGCCTTAATATATGTAAAATCTGGTTAAACTCCATATTCATGCACGTCTGCAGACTCATGGACAGTTATGACAAAGAGTGTGTGTATGTGCATTAAAATGAGTGAGTGTGTGTGTCAGTGTGTGAGACAGGCCAGAGGTAAAATGGCAGAATGCAGTATTCAGGGCAGATTAAATGAAGGTTTTGTTCACTTTGCTCCAGATGTTGAGTCTGTGTTTTATTTTTACATTCTTGGCCTGCGGCCCGTATATATTTTGGATTGGACGGGGAGTATATAATATCGGTGGAAAATGCTGCGGTCTGGTACCTTTTTAAATAACATTTCCTCCTTTTTCTGCTGCTGTCCTGTTTTTCTTTCCATGTTGTCTTTTATTCGGGAATGAGCTTTGAGAGGTGATGTTTAGAAAAGCGCTGAAATGAAACTGGCTGCGGGGTTCAGGGAATCACTGGAGACCCCTACACACACATGCAGAACACACAGAAACCATACACACAGGCTGCTGGGGCTCCATCCAAGGGGTGGGTGAACAGGAAGAAGTTTAGGTCTTAAATGGAAAGCTCAGTCGGACAGTCCTGCGTCTTGGGGTGGCCCTGCTTTGGCTGCGGGGAGCGGTACATGAAGTCGTACTAATATTTAGCTCCCTCAACTTGGCCAGTGGAAGGAATTATAGCAGAGGTGCTCAGGGACCCTCGTTTTGGACTTTGCTTTCCTCCATTTTTGATTTATTTCAGAACGAAACTGGGCTGAAGCAGGCTAAAATCTGCACTTAATGGAGTTGTAAAGCTGGGTAGGCTCCAGGGAAATATAACCACAGGGCTTAAAAGTTCTCTCTCTCTGTCCGTCTGTCTGTGCGTGCGTCTCTCTCCCTCTCTGTCCTGTGGCGGGCCCGCTCCCGTTGGAAAAGCCACACTTCCCAGTCAGAAAGGAACATTAGATCCCTTACATCTACCCTCATGGTGGGCCCTGTCATCACTAATCCTGCATGTGAGTGCAGTGCAGTACAGTGTGTATGTCTGGACTTTACAGACTCATTATAGCATGATTTGTGAGTATGAGCTCTAATCTGACAATTAAAAAAAACATACAATAGCCTTTCTGAATTCTTAAGTGATGTGAAGTATTTCATATAAGTGATAAAAGGCACAAGAATAGGAGAGGTGTGCCAGCCTGAAGGTTCCTCTTAGCTCAGGTTGCTCACTTGTCCATTGTCCTGCTTTCTTTTCCAGAGGTTTTGTAAAAGTGAGGACAACAGAGTTATCCAAATGGTGCTGTGGTTAAGCAATCGCCAGCCCCTACAAGAGAAGTGTATTGACCAGAGAAGTAGGGCAACTCTCAACTTCCATGGTGGGGAGGGGGTTGAATGAGTGTTGTTGAATGGGAGAGGGGAGAGGTGCTGTGGCACTCCTAGTCTGCCAGAGAGGGTGGGAGGGTGGCGGGGCAGAGGTCAGCGGAGGGGGGGGGGGGTGTGCAGGACTGGTAGTGAAGGATGAGGGAGGGAGTGAGAGAGAGACAGCATCTGGATTCAGAGCTGTTTCCCAGCCAAGTTACATTTGTTTAGTCTGAAAGACAAAAGTGTAGGGGAGCAGAGGGGGCAGAGCAAAATGTAAGGCCAAGAGAATAAAAGCAGTTCAATAACAGGCAGAAGAAGTGGAGAGCAGGTGTGTGTGTGTGTGTGTGTGTGTGTGTGTGTGTGTGTGTGTGTGTGTGTGTGTGTGTGTGTGTGTGTGTGTGTGTGTGTGTGTGTGTGTGTGTGTGTGTGTGTGTGTGTGTGTGTGTGTGTGTGTGTGTGTGTGTGTGTGTGTGTGTGTGTGTGTGTGTGTGTGTGTGTGTGTGTGTGTGTCACATGTCTGTAAGCGCCGATGACTCTGTGTTGGGAGGGTTTTGTTAGTCTTGTTTTAGTTAAGTTATGATAACATTTGAATTTCCCTTTTTAATTGCTGGGATCCGTTTCTTGACACAGCCTTTAAAACTCTGTCACTGCTGGAGAGGCAACAGGTTGGACAATCAGACACATTTGAAAGAATCCTTTGTTTCTAAAAAACAAATGTGGATGTTGAGAACAAAGATGGTTGTGCACTTATGGACAGTATAACTCAATATTTACAAGACAAACGTTCTAACCAATTAATTGTTATGGGCATTCCTAAAGTTGACACTTTACAGTAGCTTCCAGTTTGCCGCTCTTTTGACTAGAATGATTTGCTAAAGATATTGCAAACATTCTTTCTGTTAACCTCCTTTATCACAACTGCTTGTGATTTGGCTTAAGATAGACAGTATTTATCTCTATTGTTGTGTATATTGTTTATATTTTGAAGTTTTAATCTTGAGATAACGTTGTTTATTGCACCAGTTGCATCTATGTTTCATGTTTTGTATCAACTTGCCTTCTTGGCCAAGTCCTCATTGTAGAATTAGTTCTCAATTGACAATTAAATAAAGGGTCAAATGTAACAAAAGTACGGCTAATAATTGAATTTTATTTCAAAAATAAATAACACAGTAAACCTGTCTGGCTGCTGCTCAGGAACATGTCAGTCTATACAAAAACACATTCTCTGTATCTACAATAATCATTCCGATGACTCGACGTCAGAACTAATAGGAAATGAGGCCTAAACTACAAAAACAACACATGGGTCGTACAAAAGACCTCTCCTCTAATGCTTGGGTTTGTGTGTGTTTGTTTGTGTGTGTGTCTATACGGGTCTCACCTCTCTCCCCCCCTTCTCACCAGTTTCAGGCCTCAGGGGAGGTCAGCTCCCCTTGACCTCTGCGTTCCACAGCCAGGCCACACACACATATGCACCCAAACACTTCACACATTTCACACGCCACACACACACACACATATAAAAGCATGCACACACACACAGACAGTGTCCTAGCTCATAAACACCCCCAAACAAGCTGAGACTGAGTTGGAAGGAAATGTAAAAATGATTGACACAAAGAAGAGGATACACATGTAATACTTCTTTACAGTGACATTGAAGGGGAAAAAGTGTGTTTTTGGCAAGGCAAGTTTATTTATATAGTACCTTTCAACGCAAGGCAATTCAAAGTGCTTTACAAACACGAAACACATTAAGCATTAAGCAAAAAAAAGAAAAGTGCAGTGGAAACACATTATAAAATGGCATTTCAAAATTGTCATTAAAAAGCAAAGAGGATTAAATAAACATAACACAAGCGCATATAGAATAACACACATATAAAATACATTAAGACAAGTTACAGTGCAGTGTCAAATATGAATAGTTCAATTAAAATCAGCGGCAAAAAAGTCTAGAAACCTTTTTTAAAGAAAAATAGGATGAGAATAACATGCATCCGCCATGCAGTCATCGAGACGGAGGCCAATGCTTTCACCTTCCAGTGTGTCCCGAAGCCTCCTTGTTGTAGAAAACACAGATAGCGCTTTGTTTAGCTGGAATTTGCTTGTCTGCTCCATGAGCATTCCCCAGCCCCTCACTCACTGACCTCTGACCCCCTAGATGCACACACAAACACATACACACACATTGACTTGTGGGGACTTCTAGGATATATACAGTATGCATAGTCAGACATAGCATTGTGCTGTGGAAGTATTCCAGCTTTTTATTTCCTTATATGCTGCGTGCGTGCGTGCGTGCGTGTGTGTGTGTGTGTGTGTGTGTGTGTGTGTGTGTGTGTGTGTGTGTGTGTGTGTGTGTGTGTGTGTGTGTGTGTGTGTGTGTGTGTGTGTGTGTGTGTGTGTGTGTGTGTGTGTGTGTGTGTGTGTGTGTGTGCGAAAGACCATGTATGTGACTTGGTTGGTGGCAACCCTTTATAGGTAATTACAGCTGGAGACCTACTGAATAGAGTAAAGTGATTTTTTTGTGTTTGAAAAAAAGAAATGTCAATCTATGTGGCTCCACGACCTGTGACCCAGTGTCTTGTCTGTGACCTCATCAAAGGGAGACGAGAAAACAAGCATCCCTCTTGAGCACTGCAGCCATTCATCACTCCATCTTTGTCCCCTTTTAGAGCCTTCTGTCTGTCGTAAGGAAAAATCAATGTCTTAAAAGGACAGAGAGAGACACAAAGATGCCGACACAAAGAGCAGTCTCTCACACACGCACACACACACTCGACCATAACGAAGTACAAAGAGGGAGAATCTGCGCGCAGCACTACTTTATGAGTTTGCTGTGAGGCTGTAGCCATTGTTTGCACTCAAAGTACTTGACCTTGTGATGAAAGGAGTGGAACAATTTCGCAGCGCTGCATTTAGAAACTAAAAATGGACTGGTCTCATTGTACCGATGAAAGTTGTTTGTGACTTACGGAGTTTCTTTGAACACTTTTCTCAACATGATCAAACTGTATACATAATGAACAAATTACTGCAATTTTATTCTGTGGTTATATTGGCAAGCTTCAGCTCTACATTCTGCTTTGTGAATAAGGAACAGCGCCAGCTTTTCAAAGGTTGATTGTGAATGATTAAAAGCTAGAGACAAGTTAGGGAGGTCAAACATTCTGCATTGAAGGTAGAAATCTAGATATATTTCCTACAAATAATGTGTATTTTCAGGGAGTGGTACCGACAATAACCTCTGCTGCTTCCTGCTCAGCATTCTCTCTTCTTTTTTTCCCATTTGTGGCCATTAAAAGGAAAACCTGGTTTAAGACACTTTATGAATATTCCATACTCAACCCAGCAATATTTCTGCAACGCTTGTGGTCAGGTAGACATATGTGGGGTTCACAGTTTGCCAAGTGCTGAGTAATGTACACTCACGCAGTGTTTGATTTTCTGTGTACTTGTTACCGCGTTGGTACATCTACAGTGTAACTGATGGCAAATGGTTGATTAGAGCTAACGCTTGGAACGCATTATGTAGGTTTGTGCAGTGTATTGATGGTCAAGTAGACATGCACAAACTAGGGAAGCAATCTGTAATCGTCCAGCTGCATAATATCAGCAGGGCTTGAGGCTATCTCAGCCAAACCTGCAATAAGCTCATTTGTCCTCCGAAGTGTTCGGTGTGAATAACAGTGAAAGCGTGTAGAACACCTACTATTGCAGTTGGTCAGATGGTTACAATTTACTGTACAAGGTACACTTTGGGAGTTTGGATCAATTCTCAAACTGCAGAAGTGAGATTGTATACATTTTTTAAGATATTTTATTTCAAACTGAGCCACTGGTCAGGCTACATATCTACAGTATGCACATTTTGATTACCATTTATATACAGACATGAACATTTGGCTGATACAGACACATATATATATATATATGTGTCTGTATCAGCCAAATGTTCATATATATATATATTGCTCAGCCACAACAAAAGAGCATGTCAAATCGCGATCATATTTAACAACTTTGAACACCTGCAAACCAGGGTTTCCGCTAGGATTTCTTCTCGCCGGTCAAATGTCCGGGCAGAATTTATTTTACCGGACTAATTTGAAACTTACCGGTCATATTTCAATAATAATAATAATAGTTGTGTAGCAGAGTTTCCGTTAGCAGGTAATTACCGGACTATGAGCAGATAAGCTTCAGTTTAAAACTCAGTTCACGGGGCTCATTTTTATATTGCTTCAGTTTATAATCGTAACAGATCGAAAAATTCTGATTCATTTTTCAATAAATGATTCCACAAACAACAAACAACATAATTATTACATTCAAACAAACTACTTGTAGTAGATAACGTACATTATTCAGAAGTTTACATCAACTTTGAATAATAACACGGGAGAAACGGATCCTCTCTTTCCCTCCCTCTCTCTCCTGACGGCCCGTCAGTTTCTCATGCAGCTCCTGCAGCCCGCTAAACAGAGGGCGGGGCTTCAGGTGATTCTGCAGAGCTGCGTGTCTCGGTCAGACTCAGCAGCTGATCTGATCTCTCTCTCGCTCCGGTTACACTTCACTCGCGTTTATGTCCATATCGATCAGATCCAGCTCTCCTGATCGGCCTTTATAGAGAGCAGCGATCAAACTATTAAGAGTCATTATCGGCCGGTCATTATCGGCCGATAATGACCGGCGGCCGATCGATCGGAGCCTCCCTAATTATTACCAGACATTTTGACCGTCAGGTTTTGAATTTACCGGTTTTTTATAAATGTTACCAGCTAAAAACCGGTAATTACCGGCTAACGGAAACCCTGCTGCAAACAATAGTTGACATTGAAGAATCCTTTTACCTGTTTGGTCTTCAACATTTGTAAAGTGCCCTTCGTGCTGGCTTGTATTAACTGTGGACCAAGGACAACTGGAGAAATCTGCAGGGATACATTTACTACTTAAAATGTCTAACATCATATCCTTCTCCTCCTCTATATGTCTCCTGAGACAGTATTTTAGTATTTTATCACAGACGGAAATGGATACATGAAGCGATGGATGCCTTACAGTATAGGTGGATGTTGAACAGAAATGCTTTCAAAAGGAATAGTGACAGAAATATTTAACTTTAAATATGATCATAAAGCAAACATTGCAATCATCAACATTTTAATGTTACTCTACAATTTCTGCTATTCATCTATTCAATGTATTTTGAAGCGGGACCCAGGTTTAGCCCAGTGCAAGGAAGTACTAATTCATCACTTTTTAAAAACTCCATTGATATGTTTTCATTAAACACACGCATAACCAGAAATACAGACCCCCACGCAGGACTTATAGAGATGCATTATATGTTGTTCAGAGAGTGATGGAACTGCCACATGCTCAGGAAAGTGTTGCTCATAGAGGTGGACTGGCACCTATCCAACTACACTACCAGTCTGCACTCTTTGCCAAATAATCTCTCCTTAATTTGAGATACTGCTGCTCCTAAAGGATCCACTATCAATGCCAAAACTCCTAATCTAACCAGGGCGCTTTAAATCTGTAGTCTAACGCTCTCTCCAATGGGGCGAAGCCTGCGAGCTAGTTCAGGCAGTCGACTCGAGCACCAATGATACATTAACACGTGATGCACCTGCAAGCAAACACATTCTCCTAAACATGCCGCTCTATTGAAGCGGCCAGGTCTTCCTGCCTCTGCCTCGCTATGCAGCTGCTGCACTACTGTGTTCACTTGCTATTGCTACGTTCATGTTCCTGCTGCTGTGTTTCATGTTGCTCCACCCCAGCTTCCACCTGTAGGCTCGGGGGATAGTTATCTAATCATCACTCAGTGTTCTTTGTAAATCTGTGGAGTGATGATGCCCGAGCCTAGACGCCAAACTCAAACTATATGCTGCTTATAATAAACATATTAAGAAACACGTGAGTTGTCTGACTGAACTGAGCTATTTCAGCACATATCTGAATCACGGAAAGAAAATATCATGAAATTCATTGCAGCCCTTTGAAATAGACGGTTTCGCAATGGTCTTACCGGATAAACACTTTTACTCCCACTATTACCAGGAATGTTTGCACATATCAGACGTATCATCTTGCCGAATGATGACAAGTTGTGGTTGGACGGATAAACAACGGTTCATCTGGGGAAATATTAACGGTTCAAGAGTTTCCAGAGCCGCTCTGCATTGGCACTGTCCATTACGTTGAATGTGGTGCTGTGTTTTTCTGACAAAGGGCTAAAGTCAATGGCCATATTCCCCAGCCAATAAAGCTCTTGGCAGACACGTGAAAAGAGGCTGTATCACTAGTTTGACAGAGGAAAGGGAAGGTGACAAGGACTGCAGTGCATGGAACATTATCAATTCCAAATAACTCGTATTTTTGATGGACAAACAAGATGATTCTTCCATAATCTGACTATTAGCAGCTATGAAAACTCCTGTTTTGTTAAGAGTAGGAGGGTAGCATCAAGAGTTTTATAGCAAAATGTAGAAAAGTGCTACCGTTGACTTTGACCTGTTGAGTCTACTGGACTGAATAATCCACTGTTCCTTCATGCTTTGACTGGAAAGAGACAACTAGAAAGAATCACCAGAATTCATCCACAATAGAGACTAACTCTTAGTTGAAACAAGAATAAAAGGTTAAACACTCTACATTGTTTAGTAGTATTACAGAGAAGAAGCAAACACATATTGCTGCATCGCTGATGTCTGTGGACATTATGATGCCTTCTACTGGCCGAGTGGCTGATACTGAATGGGTCATCTATTGAATGATTTCAAACATTTATCTATGGAAGGATCACATTCTTAGCACGTGAAAGTCATATATTTTTTATTGGCTCACCGCCATCCATCTAAATCAAAGTCAATTTCCTCTCAAAATGTATTTTGTTTTTATATTCTCTCTCCACACTAAGCCAATGAGGTAAAAGAAAAAGTATTATACATATATTGTCTATACATATTATAGTAAAAGGCATACAAATATTACGTTTTATTAAAAAATGAAAAAAATGGTGGAAAATGAGACACCATGAAAAACGCTGTAAATATGTTTGTAAGCAGAAAAACGAAAAAACAAATAAAACCCAGAGCAGACAAAACTGAGACCTAAAGCTAAAGTTTTTTCCATTCACTTTCTTGCCTTTTCTCATTTTCAACAGGGTCGATTTGGGTACGGGTATGGGGTTTGGATTGTAACATGAAGATGATTTTAGGGATGGGCAAAGTTTCAAAATGCTTAAAAACAGAAGAGCGTGATAACAACAACAGCAATGTTTGCGTAGATGAGATGACGTTTTTGCATTGGTATTCCTGTAAGGTCATAGTTCATCATGGGTGGGTTTATTATATATGTTAGTGTGTGTGTGCGAGCGTGCATGTGTGTGCGTGCATGTGGTGCTCTGTAATGGATCAGTATGAATGCCTCGTTAGCAAGCGCCACTGAAACCCCGTAGGCCCTTCAGAATATGAGTACCATTTTAGAGAGCAGCTTTTGCTGTCGCATTCTAACTACCACTTACACAATACGTTCTGCACTCGCACGCACGCGCACACACACACACACACACACACACACACACACACACACACACACACACACACACACACACACACACACACACACACACACACACACACACACACACACACACACACACACACACACACACACACACTAGCCCACGCACATACACTCAACAAGCACTTGTGTGTGTGGGCAGCTGGCTGAATTGAGGGAACGGGATTCTGCATCCTCTGGGGAGCAGAAACACACCACTCTATTTAGCATCAGAAAGGCTACATTCACTCTTTTCATCTGAGAGGTGAACTGAGGAATGCCCTCAAGGTGTGGACCGAGGGATAAAGATGGATGAAACCCGCTCCACACATCCGATCACTTCTTCATTTCATTCTCTCTACCCCTTTCCAAACATAACAAACTAATCTCTTCTCATCCTGCACCTGTCCGCCGTAACCTCCGTTCCCTCTCCCCCGCTACCTTTGCCTCATCGGTGCTCTCAGCCCTCCCTTCCTCTGACTCGTTCCAACTCCTGCCTCCAAACTCTGCTGCGGAAACTCTCCTCTCTACTCTCTCATCCTCTCTGGACTCTCTCTGTCCTCTCACATCTCGGCAGGCTCGTCAGTCCCCTCCTGCTCCCTGGCTAAATGACACACTGCGTGCTAATAGAACCGTCCTTAGGGCAGCAGAGCGGAAACGGTGGAAATCCAAACACCAAGACGACCTCCTAACCTATCAGGCTCTCCTCTCCTCTTTCTCTGCTTCGATCTCTCAGGCAAAAAGCACTTTCTTTCAAGATAAGATCCAATCTTCCTATTCCAATCCTAAAAAACTATGTTCCATCTTCTCCACCCTCTTGGACCCTCCCAAAGCCCCTCCTCCCTCCTCACTTCTGCCAAGCGACTTTGTTAACCACTTTGAAAAAAAGGTTGATGATATTCGCTCTTCTTTTTCTGACTCACCTTTACTCACCGATGGGTCACCAGACCCTCCTTCCACCCGCACACTAACCTCCTTTTCCCCTCTCTCGCCAAGTGAGGTTCTTACCCTCACTACCTCTGCCCGCCCTACCACCTGTCCTCTGGACCCTATCCCTTCAAACCTCCTTCAGACTATCGCTCCTGATATTCTACCTTTTCTCACCCATCTCATCAACACTTCTCTAACTTCTGGTCACTTTCCAAACAGTCTCAAGGAGGCAAGAGTAAACCCTCTCCTAAAGAAACCCACTCTCAACCCGTCTGATGTTATGAAACTACAGGCCTGTCTCTCTCCTCCCGTTCCTGTCTAAAACACTTGAACGTGCTGTCTTTAAACAACTCTCCTGTTATCTCCATCAGAACAACCTTCTGGATCCGCACCAGTCTGGTTTCAAGGCAGGCCACTCCACAGAAACTGCCCTCCTTGCTGTCACTGAGGAACTGCACACTGCCAAAGCAGCATCCCTCTCCTCTGTCATCATCCTGTTGGACCTGTCCGCTGCATTCGACACGGTGAACCATCAGATCCTCCTTCGCACTCTCCAAGAACTTGGAGTTTCAGGCTCTGCACTTTCCCTCCTCACCTCATACCTCAAAGACCGTACCTACAGGGTAACTTGGAGAGGGTCCGAGTCCGACCCTTGTCAATTAACTACAGGGGTCCCTCAGGGCTCTGTTCTTGGTCCCCTCCTCTTCTCCCTGTACACAAACTCGCTCGGATCTGTCATTAGCCCGCATGGTTTTTCATACCACTGCTACGCTGACGACACCCAATTAATTCTGTCCTTTCCCCGCTCAGAGACCCAGGTCGTCGCACGCATCTCTGCTTGTCTAGCTGACATCTCTCAGTGGATGTCCGCTCATCATCTCAAGCTCAACCTTGACAAAACTGAACTGCTTTTCCTTCCGGGAAAAGATTGTCCCACTCTTGACCTAACAATCAACATCGGCACCTCTGTTGTTTCCCCGACTCAGACTGCAAGGAATCTGGGTGTGATCCTAGATAACAACCTGTCCTTCACTGCAAACATCGCTGCTACAACCCGTTGCTGCAGATACACGCTCTACAACATCAGGAAGATACGTCCCCAGCTGACCCAGAAAGCGACCCAGCTTCTGGTCTAGGCTTTCGTCACCTCACGCCTAGACTACTGCAACTCCCTTCTGGCTGGTCTACCTGCATGTGCCATCCGACCTCTGCAGCTCATCCAGAATGCAGCGGCTCGTCTGGTCTTCAACCTTCCTGAATTTTCCCACACCACGCCGCTCCTCCGCTCCCTTCATTGCCTTCCGGTAACTGCTAGAATTCACTTCAAGACACTGGTACTTGCGTACCATGCTGCAAATGGATCTGGCCCTTCCTACATCCAGGACATGGTTAAACTGTACACCCCAGCGCGTGCTCTACGCTCTGCATCAGCCAAACGACTCGCTGCACCCTCGCTGCGAGGGGGACCCAAGTTCCCATCAGCAAAAACAAGTGGGTTTGCTATCCTGGCTCCAAAATGGTGGAATGAGCTCCCCATTGACATCAAGATGGCAGAAAGCTTACACACCTTCCGGCGCAGACTGAAAACTCATCTCTTTCGACTCCACCTCGAGCGATAGAATTACTAATAAAGAACTGCTAACAGAGCACTTATATACTAATAAAGGACTGGCTTATCTATAGCCAGTTGAGTAGCACTTGAAATACTTGGCTCTATGAAACCTGATGTACTTATATGATTCTGTTTTCTTCAAGGTTGTGTCTTCCTGGTCGAATGTACTTATTGTAAGTCGCTTTGGATAAAAGCGTCAGCTAAATACAATGTAATGTAGTGGATCCATGGGTGTGGTACGGGGTTTAGGTGGCCAGCAGTCTCTACCTTTGGTGTTCCTTTTTCTTGCTTTCCGTATTTCTCTTTCCTCTCTTCTACTAAAAATCTTTCTGTCCTCTGTCAAAGACTCACACGAGGCAGTGAATAGAGGTTACAACTGTAAACAGTAGGGGATTTTTTCATTTCCTCCGTTGTTTCCCCTCTCCTTCGTGTCTGTCATGTCCCTGGTTTGTTTGGTCTCTTCTTGTTTCTCTCCTCTACCCTCCATGCCCCCCCCCTCCACTCTCCATTTTCTTATCAAACGAAATGGCACTGAAGGGAGCACGCACACACACACACACACACAGAGACACAGGTAGCAAAGTTTCTCCTGGAGTTTTCTCAGCAAAACCAAACAAAACATAAAACGGCGCTAACGCAAAAGAGTGAGGGTGGTGAGGAGGAGGAGGGGGAGAGAAGAGAGGGAAGTTATTTTCTCTGGTTTTTGAGGCTGTGCCGCATGTACTTCTGACAGGTGGGAGGGGAGATGAAGCGTGCATTGTGTTCACTTGCTAATTAGCATCGTTAGCGAGGCCCATCCGCCGTGAATGGCAGACATAGTATTAGTGAGGCTTATGCACAGTGAGTGGTAGAGATAGGGAGAATAGAGAGCGCGGTACAGGCGAAAGCTGTATGCTAACGCTACATTAAGTCTGATAAACTTGCAGGTCTTTAATGGACTCTGCAGGGAAGGAGTGAGGGGGGGGAGGATGGGAGAGGGGGCAAAGAAGTGTAAAGAACTGAACACCAGTCTGCTTCAGGCTTTCCTGTCAATACTTTGAATACGACCTCTGTGGAGCCAAAACCACGGTGACACACGCATAAGATAATGAGCCATTGTGTGAGTGTGTGTCTCTTTTACAGAGGTTTGGGTGTAGCAATTTTGAGATCAGACTTCTCCCCTTTCACCTTACCCCTTCAGGGTCAGGTTACACACAAGATGTAGGTTACAAGCCACTGGCTATATGAATAGTCCTGTTAGCTCAGGATTGCAGACACACACACAAACACACACTTTTCATTCATTTCCGAGCAGCAAGTGCTTTGAATTATATCTGATGCTTTTAAATGTATCACAGTTATAATATGTGTGTGCGTTTGTGTGAGTGTGAATGCCACAAAACCCCGGAGGTTACATAAAACTGTCAGCATCATCCAATCACCCATTTTTTGTTCATACTGCCCTTTACCCCCACCCCTCACTCCCTTCCACTCTCTTTCTTTCCCTCTCTTCATTTCATCCCCTCCAGTGTCAAGAAAAGGCCCTTGAGGCTGTATTGCTCTCTCTTTCTAGGTAACACACACACACACACACACACACACACACACACACACACACACACACACACACACACACACACACACACACACACACACACACACACACACACACACACACACACACACACACACACACACACACACACACACACACACACACACATCCTCTCCAAAGGACCCCTAAGGGAGAAGCCCATCAGAGCAGTTTGGAGGGATGGGAGGCATATTGTTAGGGGTGGAGTTGAGTTTTCAAACAGAAACATCTCAATGAAGCCTCTCTCCGTCCTGAATGGGCGGAGGGGTGTGAGTGAAGGGGGGAGATGAATATTAAGTAAGTTCTAATGGCCGACACCAGGCTCTGCTCCTCCACAGGATACTCTAGGGATCACTATGTGAAGCAAGATGAGGGTCACATGACTGATGGAGGCAGCCGAGAGCATCCAGAGCCTAATGCTAGTCAGGTTACGTGTACTAATATAATACTTTTTACAATGAAAGAATAAACAGTCAAAGA